>NC_090234.1:25176197-25476197 GCF_024489055.1 Chanodichthys erythropterus
GAGCAGGTTACTTATGATATTAAACAAAGTCCCAGCTTTCAAATCGTGTAATTTTTTAAGAAATTCGAATAATAAAAACCGTTTTGTGGCTCTTTAATTTGTCGTGACAGATTGCTGTAAACGCCTCAGCTCAAGAGGCTCGTGAACCGATCATCATTTAAAGCATCAAATAAACATGAATGAACATGTGAAGGAATGTTGTTTAAAACGCGGAAAACGTCAGTACACACCATTTTTTAAGTTCAAGTCCAAGATTCATTTTCTAACTCCTGACGGCTTTGTCGGACAAAATGGCGGATTCGGCTTTATGATTGGTTAGATCACTTGTCAATCAAACTCCTGACGAAAAGTCTATCCCTGCGTCTCAACCAGCTCCCTAGTTCCCTAGGTCGTGAATCAGTAGCCTATATCATGCAAGTGAATGTGGTTGATTCCCTGATCAGTGCCCTGACTACTGAACTAGGGAGCTGATTGGGATACACGGTATGTAATCATTGTTTTCAAGCTTCAAAATGTAGGCTAAATAAAGAGACTGCAAAAGTAATCCATATGTATTGAGGAATTTAATCCAAGTCTTCAGCAGATATTATATTATATTATATTATATTATATTATATTATATTATATTATATTATATTATATTATATTATATTATATTATATTATATTATATTATATTATATTATATTATGCTTTATATGATGAACAGATTTAATTTAGGCTTTTATTCATATAAACATTGATCAGTGCATATAGAGCAAGGTAAACGGAAGCTCAAATGAAGTTTCATTTTTGGAATTTTGAGTGAAATTATTTTGAACACATTTGAATGTGGGATGGATAAAACATTTAGCTGAAGTTAATGTTTCTCTTTTTTTTCACACACACAAAAAAAGTTTGAGATTAGTTGTTGAATACGCTTAAATTGCATTAGCAGCGACAATCAGCATTCAAATTCTATTTCTGGTCCTTAAACGTTTGGTGAGAGAGGGTCAGCAGGGGCCAAGTATGTGCTTTCCATCAGCCCTAAGTTATTTTTTCTTCATGTTGAAAGGTTTGTTGGCAATGCAGGGGGTGTAAGATCTCAGCAAGTCTTCAGACTTCACAGAAACTGCTCTTCACATGCGCTTAAAGATCACAGAGTAAGATACTCTCTCTGTCCTCTTTCGTCAGCATTTTAGCAGAGGTTTGATTCTTTACTTTCAGTTTTTGCACAGACATTTATTTGTTCTTGGTTGTTAGTTTATAATGTGGGTTAGCTTCATTCTGTCCACCATCTTGGAGTTATTTAATTTTTTCACTGAGCTCAACAGTGCATTCTGAAATTGATCTTTTCACGAAGGATATACAGTATTTACAGTAATTTCACATTGCACAAAATTTCAATCAATTATTTGGGCAAAAAGGCCCATTGTCTGTTATCAACAGTGTAGTAATGTATGAAGCGCCCCTCACACAGAAGTCACTTTCAAAACAAATAGCTTTCTGATGGTAAACACTGTAAACTTGTATGACCAACTTTAAATCATTGCAAAATCTGCAGATCATAGGATTCCTGTATTTTTAAAATTACTTGATTTTGCCTGAGAAAATTTACTAAACATTGGTATATGTGACCTCAGCTTCAGAAGACATTATAATGGAGTTGCCTACCTTTTGTAATAATCTTCAAAAAGGCAATGTGCCTTCTTTGATGACCAAAAATGCCGGCTCTGGAAGCAGCTCCCTAAATTTTGGAAGAAAAAGACTTCAGTTTTAGTGTGTTTTTCTTCTTTCGTACATGTTATACTACCATATACAATCAGTTTAAAAATGTACACTTTACAAATTAATAAACATGCTATTTGACTGTATTTTCAGTGTTTATTTAAAAGGTCGCAAGCCATAGGGCTGCATAGGCCACTGCTCTGCAATCCATCAAAATAACTTCTCGGCCACTGGTATTTTTATCCTCTCATGACTAAGTGGCACCGAGGGTACAGGGCTGTCTTTGAGGTTTGGTTCAACCAGGTTTCTGAGAGGTCAGATCCTCATGGAGAACAAAATCCCTCTGGAAACACTGTCGGCTGCCAATTAATGCAGTGATCTCTGGCCCTGCAGTGGAATGTTAAGCTCTGTCACACAGCATATGCACAAGAGGACAATACAGCCGAGAGACTCATTCGGATTACAGGACAGGTCCGATCCAATGATCAAATGCAGCCAGTGTTGTTTTGGGATTACCAGGGTTGTCCGAAGAGGGTATTTGTGTTCAATGGAAATTTCTGGTTTGTCAAGAGCCCTTTGCAGTAGAGAAAGCCTTCTCTCATTTCTTTTTTTAATTTCATTCTCAACAACAAAAGACGTAGAGCAGCTGCCAATAATGGCCGGATATTTGCAATATATGAGCTTCTATATTTATGACTAATGTTTTCAGAAAATAAAAAGCCAGATACATTTTTGTATTAAAAAAATAAATAAAAAAAAATAGTACAGTGAGTATAAAAGCTCTATGTTCTTCAGATAAGGTGTTATTGATTGCTTTCTATTTCATTTATCAAGATCATGTGCACAGTGCACGAGTCAACTTCCTTAAGCAGAAGAACACAGTTATTGAAGACGCCTGTGTGAGGTGACATCCTCAATCACCAGACTTCAATGAAACACAAATTTACATGGTGCCACTATAAAAAAAACAAGAGCAAGAAGGAAGGTTGTTCATTGTTTGAGAGTATCAACAGCTATTCAGTAAATGAATTATGTTTTTGTCCTACTTTTACAATGTAATATTTTAGTCACTCTTATGACCGAACGCAACACTGGATAATCCAATAATTCATTAATTAAATCATGTCAAAATGGTTTTTTTTTTTCAATAAATAATGTATAAGGGACTTTTCCAATGAATTCTAAATGTCTTCCTTTCAAATGTAGCAATATTTTATTGCAGAGAAAATGTAAGAAAAAATATTAAAGATCATCAAATCTGTTTTATTGATATGTTGAACAATGGTGTCTATTTGTTGTTGTTGTTTTGTTTAGTATAAATGATATTACCAGCACCAAAAATTTGAGTGAACATTTATATTAATTAAAATTAGTTTAAGAAATAGTTAAATCCTAAAAAAATATATTATAAATGTAAGAATTTTAGAGAGAGAGAGAGAGAAAAAAAAACATTTTATCTCTATTAATATTCATTTAGTTTTTTGTATTAGTATTCTAAAGACCTGATGATAATGTTCTCCAGCATGATTTAAAAAACTTTGAATTCTGGGAGCAAGAAAATCTGATTAAAAGAGTTAACATGACCAAAGGAGGTCACAAACTCACTTATTGGATTAAGAAGCTAAAATTAATGCATTATAAAATATTAAATACTTCTTAATCACTTAAAATTTTACTCATTTTAAGTCATATATATATAAATATATAAGAATTTATATACGCCAGAGCATATATATATAAAAATATATAAAATATATTTTATTTCAAACATTGAATTGTTTTTCCATTTCAATTTGACTTTGAAAAGATTTCCAATAACCTCTGCATAATAAAGCATACTGCTCTATTTTTTTACTTAATCATGAAGTCTTTCGGTTGGCTAACGTGCTCACAGTAATGCATCTGGATGGGTGAGAGCAATGAGCTCTGTGCCTTCTTGTTGGCACAGACTGGGCTCTGAATACTAAAGACACAGGCGAGATGAGAGCAGATGAGAGAAGCAGCACTGATACCGCTTTTCTAAATGGGAGATAAACGACTCTTCAAAGCCTGAAAGTGACAGACTCCAACTCTACGCCTAATAAAACCAGAACAAAGACAGCCAGCAGCCAGAGCAAACAGCACACACGGCGAGACAGTCAGCGGAGCGGGAACACACACACACACACACACACACACACACTCTCTTTAACGTCATAAGTCAGTGAAGCAGCTACACAGAAACCAAATCTCATTTCCTCTGCAACCATTTTAGAGGAAGAGCCATATGTCATGTTTAGTTTGGAGAATGAAAAACCCTCATTATTCCAGACAGCAATGATATTAATGGTCCACAGCTTTGTGTTCCACACCGAGATCCTCTTGGGAATGTTTTTATTGTTCTCAGAGCTCTGGGGTGGGGGAGCTGCTCTTTTGTACTGTTCGAGGTTCAGCTCGCTACTCCAAATTCAAACCTGGGCCGTCTCATGTGAAAAGACCGAAATGTTC
The DNA here is from genome assembly GCF_024489055.1 of Chanodichthys erythropterus. Lineage (NCBI taxonomy): Eukaryota > Metazoa > Chordata > Actinopteri > Cypriniformes > Xenocyprididae > Chanodichthys > Chanodichthys erythropterus. The sequence continues at coordinate 25,180,391 of NC_090234.1, forward strand.
TCAGATCAGCGTTGAAGGAATTTTAAAAACGTATCCCTGCTGCTCACATACAAAAAGCACAGCGGTATGTTATAGATTAAATAGATGAGGAACCGTTTACACACTCAATCAACCCAATGAAAGTAAACAAGAAAATTAATCATAACTGACTTTAACCATCATGGAATGCAACACGGACTTACAGTAAGGTTTGTACAGGAAAAAAAGGTTACATGTCTCCAGCTCTAGTTTTTATTAGTTTTGTTCACTGATATTAATAATGTCCTATTTATTACATTTATTTTAATATGCACTGACTCTAGTTAAAAGAAAATTTTATTAACCTACATATAAACAGGAATTGTAATAGTAATTATATATATAATTTAGTTTTTAGTCAAGATGAAACAAACTGAAGTAGCAACAGATCTTTTCTTCTGTATTGTGGCGTATATCCAAGTGATATGGATTATTGAAAAAGAAAGAAATGTAGGGCGATTAACAATTGGAATGAGGAAGTCTGGCGTTCCACCAGAAAATGACATTTTGATTAAAAAAATAAAATTATAGCATGCATAGATGAATCATGCACAAAAAGGATGAATTTTCATTTCATGGCAACTGTAAGGGAAATGTCAGTAGCATAATATATGAACATGGAATATTTGTGCATGGACACATTAGTATTAGTTAAATAAGGTCACATTTTTATTTCTTTAAGGCTTTTAGGACCAAAAAAATGCTGATAAAAATATGAAAAGTGTTTGCAATAGTTCATACAGAGTAACCCAAAATATACTTAATTAGTGCTTTTATGTGATGCAGGTCCATGTTCTCTAAGTTTTGACATTTATGCAGCAATCAAGATCTCTTTTGAGACATTTGCATCGTTTATAAAACTAGAAAGACATATCCTGCGTTCTCTCATTGCTGTTCTTGGCCTGTGTGACAGAATCTGGGACCAGAGCCACAGGACCATCCCACATAGAGACATCCAATGCTCAGGGTGAGCCTCAATTTGCTCAATACAAATCCAGTGAGGCAGCATAAGTGAAATCCACTGCTTTAGCTGCTAAATGCTATTTTGCTACCAGTCTGTTTTTTGTTGTTGTCCTATTTAGCAGTCGTCACAAGCAGTACTAGTTCTCCATTGACAGATTCTCCAAACACAGCTCTTTCCTGTGCACAGTTCCTCCACACTGGATGACTGGCCGTCTCCACATTGAAAAGAGTTTTCAGGTTTTGCTGGTTAGCACAGTCCAGTTAACCCCTACTGGTTGATGCCATAACTACACCATATGGCTGCAAAATGCATCCTTCTCCACTGATGGACATTCAGTGGATGTTCTTTGTGTTTTCTGACAGAGTAAAAATGTTTGCAAGCAAATATTTCATTATATTTACCAAAGGCCATCTGTTTTTGATGGGAGTCTGAAAGCTTTTAAAATTGACTTATATTACAGTTTCAAATAGTCACTAGTGATCACCTGCTTCTTGTGCCACTCCAGGCTGATTAGTCACTGATCAATCATGAAAACATCTGTGAGCCCATGAGCAAAGACGGCAGATTTCCTGGGAGTCCTGCAACATCCTGCCATTGAGATGGATGGGAATGCTAACAGATAGCTTTCCCCAGCATGATGTTACTGTGACTTTAATGAAAACATCCATCTAACTGTATTAATATTCCAGTGTGGATGACGTCTCCTTTGTCTCGTTCATTTGTAGTGCTGTTCATCACTAAACAGGTTCTTATGACTGAAGATCACAATGGTAACAGCCTAGTGAGAGCCGGGATCAGCAGGATCAAAGAATCCCAGGTCCTAAAAGTGGGTGCTGCGGAGTTGTGGGTTTGTCTCAGAGCAAACACTGCATTACTGTGATTGGTGGGCAGCTCTACGTTACAAACCATCCCTTCACAGCAAGATACACACTCCTGCAAGACAGAATCACATTTTATAAGTGAATACAAGAGATTATGTACAATATGTTGCCATATATTAAGGGGATAGTTCACCCAAAAATGAAAATTCACCTTCAAGTTGTTCCAAACCTGTATGAATTTCTTTGTTCTGCTGAACACAAAGGAGGATATTTTGAAGAATGTTTGTAATCCAAACAGTTGATAAGCCCCATTGACTTCCATATTATTTCTTTTTTCCATACTATGGAAGTCAATGGTTCCCCAGAATTGTTTGATTTCAAACATTCTTTAAAATATCTTCCTTTGTGTTCAGCAGAACAAAGAAATTCATACAGGATTCGAACAACTTAAGGGTGAGTAAATGATGACAGAATTTTCATTTTTGTGTGAACTAACTATCCCTTTAAGTACAGAGTGTGTACGTTGATACTCACATGGTGTGTATTTTTATGATGTCTACAGCCGGATAACTGGCATTCTTCATGCACTGCACATCTTTTTGTAACAAACTTTGTCTTCCCATGATGGTTGAAGTGATGTATTGTCATACAGTACTGGGTATCTTTAAATGAAGGAACATGATATAAGGTTATTAAAAGAATATTGCCTTACAAAGTGCCTGAACAATTTAACTGAACACTCTGGCTCTAGATCTTTATCTAATGACAAGGTGTGAGAGCGGTGGGTTTGTGTTTTGTAAACTCACTCTGAGGGCACCACACATCTTCTGCCCAGCGGTTACAGCTGTAGTTGTCTGAGGCCTGTTCACAGGTGAAGCACTTGAAACTCTTGGGATACGGGGTGGCTGTACAGACACAAACACTGTGTTATAGCGGTAAAGTCATTTGAATCATTTGATGTTACAGTAACACTTTATAATAGCATTCATTAATAATGTCAACAAACATGATTACTGTTATTGCTTAACAGATCATTGGTGAAGCTTAGGGGTTGGAAAGATTTTTTGTTAAAGGGGTGGTTGATTATGATTTCACTTTTTTAACTTTAGTTAGTGTGTAATGTTGCTGTTTGAGCATAAACAACATCTGCAAAGTTACGACGCTCAAAGTTCAGTGCAAAGGGAGATATTTTCTTTTAAAGAAATCGCTTTTTAAGGACTACAACAAACGGCTGGTAGGGACTACAATGAGCTTCTTCCCGGGTTGGTGAAATTACTAACCCTAAAATTTACATAAACCCTGGCCCAGAGAACACACAACAAAGGGTTGAGGCCATGCAATAGCAAATGCAATAGCGTGTCATAAAAGCAAGGTGGCAACATGACAAACTATAACCGTAATTAAACTAAACTATACCTGTTCTATCTTCATGCAGCATATATTGTCTGGCTCTGTAGGATCTTACAACAGTTCCCACATGAGCGATTTATAGATTACCATGACAGAATATGCCAATGACTTTAAGATATCCCACATCAGCTACATAAATTCATCAACTAACCATTCAGAAACGTCCTGTTGCATATTACATGTTGTCACTTCTTCTTGAGTCTTTCCATCATTGTCCGACTCCGATTTGAACATAAAAGGTTTCTGACATTTTCAGTGAATCTGTGTGAGGTAATCGGTTCTGCTAAAATGAGCTCTTGAAACTCCACCCTCTTAGTAGTAGCAGCAGCTCATTTGCATTTAAAGGGACACACACAAAAACTGAGCGTTTTTGCTCACCCTCAAAAAGTGACAAATTTAACATGCTATAAAAAATTATCTGTGGGGTATTTTGAACTAAAACTTCACATGCACACTCTGGAGACAGAGACATCTTGTAAAAATGGCATTATACCACCCCTTTAATGTTTTTGAAAGAATTCTCTTATGTTCACTAAGGCTGCATTTATTTAATCAAAAATACAGATAACACTGTAATATTGTGAAATACTATCACAAGTTAAGACTGTTTTCTATTTTAATATGTAATGTATTCCTGTGATGGCAAAGCTGAATTTTCAGCATCATCACATATTCAGTGTCACATGATCCTTCAAGAAATCATTCTAATAGACTGATTTGATGCTCAAGAACCATTTCTTCTTATTATCAATATAATAAGAACAATTGTGCACAATATAACAACAGCAATATAACGAAAACAATTGTGCTGCATATTTTTGTGGAAACCAGAATACATTTTTTCAGGATTCATTGATATGTTTAAACCAAACATTTATTTGAAATAGAAACTTTTTGTAACATTATAAATGTCTTTACTGTAACTTTTGTTCTATTATGTCCTTATTGACTAAAAGTATTAATTTAATTAAAAAAAAAAAAAAAAAAAAAAAAAAAGTACTGATCCCAAATGGTAATGTAAAAATTAAACGTTTGACTGGAGTAAACACACTCACCTTCTACAGCAGGCATGAGATTGTAGAAGTCAATGTTGTCACTTGCCACCAAATCAACAAGAAGCTGGACAAGAAGTGAGACTAAAGCCAGATCTGCTGCCATGTTTAAAACACTGATAGTGACACCTAAAATAAACCATAAAAGATATGTTAAAGACCCTGAACATTTGACTTCCCGTAATTGTTCTCATTTATATTTTGTTACGCATTTTGTTAAGACCTAATAATTCACATTCATCAATGTCTTTTAACAGAATAATGACAAGGCACAAATACCTGAACAACAGGACAGATATAGATGATGGATGATGGATGGTTTAACACATTAGTCCATTAACTACAGCAAAGGCTCATCTTCTGAAGATAGAAGCCTATGAATTATAATCATCCAAACTGCACTCATTTCATACATTATTCAGTTTACTGAATGCACCAGAGTCATTAATATGGCAATTTGCATAAAGCCCTCTAGTACTTCAGTTGCAAGTACCTACTTTTTTTTTTGTACAAACCAAAATCCAGCATAAGGCCTTATAACTGATGACTAGGGACTAAAGCTCCCATCCACATCATACTGATGTCCACCCACATTTTTGAAATGTCTAGCACCTGCCCCTGGCATTTTAAGAAGCAGTAAGACACATTGACCTCAAAGGTTAATCATTAAGGCTGAACACATTCTCTGAGGACATTAACATGCTCTAGTGCTTGTTTCCATCAATGTTTAGTTACGCAGAATTGACAATTTCACCGTGTGATGGACATTAGCCTAGTGCTTTCACAAGTAACTTATTTCCAGTCTGAATGAGACTTAATCTGTGATACATGTGGTGAACTATTAAAAGTGGGAACATGAAGGCCTGGGCTTAGATTAAGCCAGGTGTAAGGCCTTAGTTAAATTAGCACATTTAAGTAGCTTTCATAAACGTGTATGCATCTTGAGACAAAACAATGGTACTGACATATTTTAAGAAGTATTTCAGCTCAAATCACACAACTTAGTACACAGAACTCCACAGGCTCTATTTCATCTCTAGACAGCATATGGTTTTAAAGCAAACAGATGAGTGTCATTAATCTTGTGGCAGTGACAATCTACTCCTGAGGGTCTCTAGCAGAGTAAAGAAAGATCACACATATATAATGACTGACAGCACAACAGCAATCAGCTCCACTGACCCAGAGGTTAAAACACACACAAGGGCCTGAGGTCTGAAGCCTTTCAGCTCCTAACGTACGTGTTCTTAGGTCACAGACCAGCCAGCAGACATGTAGGGACTTAAAAGCAGTTCATAAAGAGTGAAGAGCGTAAAATGGTCATTTGCATGCATCTTTATGTTGGCATGTTTATGCCGAATATAAACCCACACAAAAGCGCACTCATTCATACAGATTGCGTTCTGAAACATGCCGCTCTTTTAGATCAAAACTGTAGTCTACTTTGATATTTAAATGTATTCTTTGAAAGTAAATTGCTTGAAGTGAAATGAATGTGATGTAAATGAGTTCTAGAGGCCAGAGCTGTCTGACTGGTTCGAGAACCTCAGAGGCCTGTTGATTGCTTTAGTGATCTGTGAAGACACCTGAATAACCAAAACTTTTATTTTCTTCTAAAAAACATTGTGAGATACTAACTGCTAATACTTTTTTGCAGTGACTGATGCTTAACTCAAAAACTTACTTGTTAATTAGACAAAATTTGCAAATATAAAATATAAATTCAAACAAAATACACTTAATTCACTCAAAATAATATTTAAACAAAACATACATGACTTTGAAATTCAAAATATACAAGAAACAAAGGCTTACCTTTTGTCTCAAAAGTGGAAAGCTTATACACAATGTTAGATACCAGGCGTACAGATTCCCTCAGTCAATGTGCAGAGACTTCTGTCTTGACTGAGATTTTCAAAAGGAAAAAGGAAAGAGAAAGCTTAGAAGTCATTTTCCATTTCAGCTCTCTCTCACAACAACAGAAAAGAAACCACCGACCCCAACCAACCTCCTGACAACCCCTGCATCTGATTGGACAGCAGGTGCATTGTGGGGGCGGGGCCTCTAGCCATTGTGTGAAGTCAACAGTGTAGTGTCAGGCCAGTCTAGCACATGTAATCAGCATTCACACAAACGCACTTAGCACACACCCGATCCTCATAACCTCTGGAAGACCAAGAGCCTCAATGAAATATACGACGCTCTGTTAGATTAACTGTACTGTCCTCAATATACATGAGTGAATGAGTGCATTGATTTTTGCTAAAGTAGATCAATAATCAGATCACTAAAGATATGAGGTGATTGATGGTCTTTGGGGGACTGCACAGTCTATGGCTTTATTACTTTTAAAATATTCAGTGGTGGGATTCAGTTTATTCGCTCTACTAAAAACAATTCCTCACTCAGTATCTTCCATGATCTACAAACTGAAAATATTTTAAACTTAAAAAAATATATATATCCAAAAATAATAATAAAAAAACCCAATAAATGAATACACTACTATTCAGAAGTTTGCGTTCAGTAAGTTCTTTTTTTGTTTTTAAAAGTATAGACTCACCAAAGCTGCATTTATTTGATAAAAAATACAGTAAAACAACAATACTGTAAAATATGAATACAATTTAAAATAATTGTTTTATTTTAATATTTTAAAAAGTAATTTATTCATTTGATGGATCATTACTCCAGTCTTCAGTGTCACATGATCCTTCAGAAATCATTCTAATATGCTGATTTGGTGCTCAAGAAACATTTCTTCTTATTATCAATGTTTAAAACAGTTGTACTGCTTAATATTCTTGTGGAAATTGATTGTTTGATAAATGGAAACTTCAAAAAAGAACAGCTTTTTGTAACATTATAAATTACTTTAATGTCACTTTTGATTGATTTCATGTGTCCCAAACTTTTGAACTTGTATTATACGCCACCTACTTAGACAGGCAGTTATTTATCATATCATGAATAAAGCTGTTTACTTCAGAACCTATACAAGCACTACCATGTTTAAACCTTCTTTCATGCACAGAGTTAGGTGGGGAAGATAAATAGTTGCATTTAATCCAGGAACTGTGCCAAGATGTGGAAATGAGCAGTGATCACAATTATATCGGCCTCTTTTTTTTTCCCTCGCTCTCTCTTTTTTTTAAAATCATTGTGGCATTATACAGGTTGTTTAGGATTTGGTTCCACAAGGGGGATTGACCTACTGTAATATACTTTGATTCAATTACATACAATTTTAAGTTGCAAAAAAGATTTGATGTAATTTGAAATGCATCCAATCTAATTATGTTTGTAACATAAGTGAATCTACAATCTATAACCGATAGCTGCACCAAAAGTTATGCAGTATGTGATATTCCTCTATGAAGAGCTGCATTTAAGCGGCCAGTGAAGTGAGGAAAAGACAGGTGATAGCATACAAATCACATCTAAACCACAGTAACATGAGATATAGGAGGGTTCATATGTCACCACTAACTCTCTCTCATGCAATATGCTGAATAAAAAGAAAGTGCTATGACCAGTAAATTCAGATACACATTTTTCTTTACTTTTTAAAATATATTATGGCTCTCTGCCAGTCCCCATAAAATAGCTGCATGTGGTATATCAATGAAATATGATACAGTATTGCTCATTTGATATCTTGAGTTCTAGCTGTCCCTCACGGCTGTCACAGTAAATATACAGCTGTGAAATCTTCAAGTCTTGTGTAAATATCACACCACAGTGAGTTTTTAGTGCATCCTTTGAGCTTTATACAAGCCTGATGTGCTGACAGGGTTAGAATTACAGGAATGTTCCCAGACTAATCAGAGCTTTTAAAAATTCCTCAAATTAATAGTAGATCATCCTTTGAATATCCAAATAAAACACTTGTGATAGTCTCAAATGCATTCCTTAATATTTCACAACTGCCTAATGGCCATAAAAGGCTTTATGCCTTTCAGTGAAGGTTTTACACTTTATTTCATGGCACTCTATCATGCAAGTAAAAAAATAAATAAACACATTTTGGTAGAGAACACAATCTACCCACTGTCTCGCCTCCAGGGAAACTGTCTTTCACAGTGACGATTTCAAAACAAAGAGACTCAACAGGATTTGAAAGGAACGAATCAGGGACAAATTGTTGTGAGTTTGTTGTCTTTGTTTAATTAGTCTTAGAACTAGTCAATTCATTATTTTTCATGAGCCAGAAAATATGTCATAATATTTATAAAGTAAATAATCTGCTTTGAATGGACATGTATATTTTCTTAATATAATGAATGAGACTTATCTTCAGCTTACATGATATAAGCTCTGTTTACACCTGGTATTAAGATGCGTTTTGTTCAATCCAATCACAAGTAGATGAGGAAGACACATTCCCGATTACACCAGGTGTTTTAATCCGTCTCTTTAGTCCACATTCAATCACAACAAGTCTACGGGCGGGTATGGTCTTTTTCAGATCGATATACATCATGCCGAATTCTGTGAGTGTGTAATAGAAAACATGTGGTGAGAGAACATTGTGCTTGGTACATTTTCCATGTTCAAACCAAACTTAAGCTGAAAAGTTTAAATCCCATCTGGCCAGCATGCTTCCCATAATGTTTACACAACAGGTCAGTAGGTGGACAGTATAGGTGCCATTTTGTGGCTGATGAAAGCATTCAGCCATATGAGCATCTATATGAAAGCAGTTCAAATGCGTTTTCAACTACCTCTTGAAATGATCAAAAGTGGACCAGTTCAAGACATTTCAGAACATGTCTACACCTGTATTTAAAGGTGCCCTAGATTCAAAAATTGAATTTATATTGGCATAGTTAAATAACAAGAGTTCAGTACATGAAAATGACATACAGTGAGTCTCAAACTCCATTGTTTCCTCCTTCTTATATAAATCTAATTTCTTTAAAAGACCTCTGAAGAACAGGCAAATCTCAACATAACACTGACTGTTACGTAATAGTCAGGATCATTAATATGTACGCCCCCAATATTTGCATATGCCAGCCCATGATCGAGGCATTACACAAGGGCAGCCAGTATTAACGTCTTGATCTGTGCACAGCTGAATCATCAGACTAGGTAAGCAAGCAAGAACAATAGCAAAAAATGGCAGATGGAGCAATAATAACTGACATGATCCATGATATCATGATATTTTTAGAGATATTTGTAAATTGTCTTTCTAAATGTTTCATTAGCATGTTGCTAATGTACTGTTAAATGTGGTTAAAGTACCATCATTTCTTACTGTATTCAGAGACAAGAGCCGTCGCTATTTTCATTTTTAAACACTTGCAATCTGTATAATGCATAAACAACTTTATTCTTTATAAATCTCTCCAACAGTGTAGCATTAGCCGTTAGCCACGGAGCATAGCCTCAAACTCGTTCAGAATCAAATGTAAACATCAAAATAAACACTGTACTTACACGATTAGACATGCTGCATGATGAACACTTTGTAAAGATCCATGTTCCATGTAAAGATCCAGCTGTATTAGCTGTTTGAACTTTTTTTAATGTTGTTTAAGGCAAGCGCAAGCTCTTGGGGCGTGGAGCACGAGAATTAAAGGGCCACACACCCTGAATCGGCTCATCTCTAATGATGCCCCAAAATAGGCAGTTAAAACAATTAATTAAAAAAAAATCTATGGGGTATTTTGAGCTGAAACTTCACAGTAACATTCAGGGGACACCTTAGACTTATATTACATCTTTTTAAAAAAAGTTCTAGGGCACCTTTAACATTGTCGACTTGTTATTGGATTGACAAAAATGCTTCTTAATACCGGGTGTAAAACAGGCCCAATAATAGTAAAACTACCAGTTGATGATAAATAAATAATTTTCAGAGGCTGTGCTTAAAGTCTTTCAGAGAAACAGCCTCCATTGCTCTTAAGTTTTGCTTAGTCACATGATTAATTTACATTTTATCCTTTGTTCGTTAGGTCAGGTTAAAGTCAGTCTGAGTTCATAATCAAAGGAGCTTGTATTTTTTTTTAAATATAATTTGAATTACTGCATGATCTTCACTAACATTAATACAAAAACAAGATATTTTCAGGAATACTGTATTGCTCTGTCAGCATATTTACTGGAAGACATTGTTGACAGATTTACTACTTTGTTTTGAAACTGGCAGATCATCTTTTGACACAGAAAATCAGAACACATGATGTGACTATAGGTGAAAGGTCCCGCCCTTCTCAAGAAGGGCCCGAGGGCTTTTCTGATGGCCTGAGGGCCAGTGGATCCATTTCATTATATTATACAGAGCTCCATTTCTGCTTCTTTGAGCTTACAGTTGAATGTGCTCTGGGGAGGAAAAAAGAGGCCAAAAGTAAACTTCATGTCAAGATGAAATCTAATCTAAAAGGCCAATCTTCAGATGTACCATCTCAGAAATCATTTAGTAACTTTTTGTTCAACGAATGGCATGATTTAATGCTCCTCAACAACCTTCTCGTGAATGTGATCCAAAGTATAGCAATTTAAAAACAATTTGTCTGAACATGAAAAGAAACAGAAGAAAACATTCCCACAGTTACCTTGAGAAGCACCTGCATAGGTACGACCCAGATCCTGACCATTCAAGTGAAAAACACTTAAACCCTCATGTCATGTCTCTTGAAATATGTCAGCACTGAAAGCTTGGCATGAATTAGAAAAATAAGCTTTAAAAGACCTAAACGCCCTGGTTCCAGGACACTTTCATCAAATGAAAGATTTGAGGAATCAAATTTCTGTTGGCATATGGGTAGAAAGTGACATCAAAGCTGTATTTTTTCAGACTTCCATGTTGCACAGTACACAATAACACTAGCAGAATTTCAAGTACGCCACACTTAAGTATGTGTGTGTGTATTTACCAAGTCATGAATCATCACAGCATAGCAACACTGATCAAACAATACAAACATTCAAATGTTCCAGTTACCTGAGATTTCCTGTTGAGATCGTTAAAAGGGTAAAAAAAATAAAATAAAAATTTCCTCTCTTAAACCACTTTCCCTCTTTAAACAGCTGATAAAAAAATAAAAAAATGTGGAGTAACCACACAAATAAAACCCATCCAGGCTGCTTACTGGACAAGCATCTTCATTTCCTCACTGAACTGAAGGAGTCCAGGCATTTTCCTACACAATCTCACCACATTTATATCTCTTTTGTCTTACATTTGTCACTGACCGGTTAGGTATGTGAGCCCACCTTCACAGGAAGACAGGCAGTCATAAACACACCAGGTCAAGGATATAAACTCAGGGGGGCTTTGTGTACCTCCTTTTATTGCTCATTTGAGATGGGTGTCTTTCCCGCTCATTTATCAGTGCTGGCCAAGTCAGCACACAGACATGTAGGCAGTAAAACACAAAGGCCCTGAAGACAATACACAACCGAAAGAGGGGCTTTTAGTACTCAGATGGAATTACAAGCTTACAAACTATATATGTGCTTCATGGAATTTAATTTATATTTGAATGTAAATTACTGTATATTGTATTGTGTGAATTTTTTTCTGAAATAATTAGTACTGAGAAGAAATGGAAGCAAAATGAGAAGATCATGATAGTTTAGTTATTCCAGTGATTGTTTACTTATTGAATGAGTTATCAGGGAAGGATGTAGGCTATAAAAAGCTTAAATTTGTTCATTCTGTAAATCTATTACTGACTTGCATAATCTTTTCCATTCATGGATAAACATCAAACTGGCACTTGTTCAGTATTATATAAAACTGCCATATAAAGATTCCATTATATCCTTCAGGCTATGTCATGTGGATAACGGAGGTGACGTACGGTAATAAATTCAGTATAATGCCTTTCTGTTACCCGATCAGGTCTAGTCGTGCCTAAGTGAGATTTGTGTGGAAAATCCCTGAGGTGTGTATTTATGTGTATTTGAAGAGGAGGGTCACGGTTAGGATAAAAAAAGCAGCTTGCAGTGGATCATTTTCACTTGTGTCATGGCATTTCATCTGAGAACAATAGGGAAGACCGGGACTAGTTTTCAAAGGTTTAATTTTTAAAGTCAAATTCTGTTTAGGCACATACCTTAATATCTTGAAAAAAAAAGAAAAAAAGCCATTAAAACATCCCACTGTTGCTGCTCTGAAAAAAAAAGAAAAAAAAAAAAAAAGATACTGTTCAGTCACTAATTTGCCATTTAACAACCTACAAACAATACCAATCCATAGTTTGCCCCCAAAATATTGTAAATCAATAAAATGTATTCATTTTTGTAAGGTGGCAAATTTCTTTTTATTAAATTCAAGGTGCCATTGAATGATTTTTTAAAAGATGTAATATAAGTCTAAGGTGTCCCCTGAATGTGTCTGTGAAGTTTCAGCTCAAAATACCCCATAGATTTTTTTAAATATTTTTTTTTAACTGCCTATTTTGGGGCATCATTAAATATGAGCCGATTTAGGCTGCGGCCCCTTTAAATGCTCACGCTCCCGCCCATGGAGCTCGCGCTTGCCTTAAACAGTGCATAAACAAAGTTCACACAGCTAATATAACCCTCAAATGGATCTTTACAAAGTGTTCATCATGCAGCATGTCTAATCGCGTAAGTACAGAGTTTATTTGGATGTTTACATTTGATTCTGAATGAGTTTGAGGCTATGCTCCGTGGCTAACGGCTAATGCTACACTGTTGGAGAGATTTATAAAGAATGAAGTTGTGTTTATGCATTATACAGACTGCAAGTGTTTAAAAAATGAAAATAGCGACGGCTCTTGTCTCTGTGAATACAGTAAGAAATGATGGTAACTTTTAACCACATTTAACAGTACATTAGCAACATGCTAATGAAACATTTAGAAAGACAATTTACAAATATCACTAAAAATATCATGTTATCATGGATCATGTCAGTTATTATTGCTCCATCTGCCATTTTTCGCTGTTATTCATGCTTGCTTACCTAGTCTGATGATTCAGCTGTGCACATCCAGACGTTAATACTGGCTGCCCTTGTCTAATGCCTCGATCATGGGCGGGCATATGCAAATATTTGGGGGCGTACATATTAATGATCCCGACTGTTACGTAACAGTCGGTGTTATGTTGAGATTCGCCTGTTCTTCGGAGGTCGTTTAAACAAATGAGATTTATATAAGAAGGAGGAAACAATGGAGTTTGAGACTCACTGTATGTCATTTCCATGTACTGAAATCTTGTTATTTAACTATGCCAAGGTAAATTCAATTTTCAATTCGATGGCACCTTTCAAGTCTAATGGCATCTGATATTTATAAACTACCATTAAAAAGTCTGGGGTCAGTATGATTATTTTAATGTTTTTGAAATGCTCACTATCTAAAAATGCAGTAAAAATGATATGATAGTGTCTTTAATTTCACTTATGATTTTTAACTTAAATTAATGTGTCCTTGCTGAATAGATGTATTCATTTCTATAAAAAATGTTAGCACATATTGGAACAGCAATGCAGAAAACACCTTTGCTGTAAACGATCACTGGAGTGAGCCACACCGTTTGGCACCTGCACTGAACCGAGAAAAGGGTTTCAGAGAGGAAACATGAACGTCTCCTTTCAGGGTGATTTTAAGGGCTCAACAGCCACCCTGGTAAAATTACACGCGTCTCATATTTCACTTGAAATTTCTTTGTGGGCCCTTTCCCATGTATTGATTACTTTTTGGTACATGACACTTAAAAGCAGCTTAGAAAGCCTTTAAGAAATTCCAAGAACATGTATATGGTGTCTGAAATTATTTCTTTAAGACATCGTACTTCATTAGTCCATCCAAATAGTTCAAATTACTGAGGGAGGGTCCTTCTAAAAGAATATATTCAAAAGGATAAATTTGTGTTCAAGATTATACAAGTGCCATCTTCCATATTTAACCAGTGCTTAAAAGGTTAGTTCACCCAAAAATAATGTAATTTATTACTCACCCTCATGTCGTTCCACACCTGTAAAACCTTTGTTTATCTTTGGAACACAAATTAAGATATTTTTGATCAAATCCGATGGCTCAGTGATAATCTCATCCCAAGCAATAACACTTCAACCCTTTTTCAATGCCCTGAAAGCTACTAAAAACATATTTAAAACAGTTTGCGTGACTTCAGTGGTTCAAACTTAATGTTATGAAGCGACGAGAATACTTTTTGTGCGCCAAAAATCAAAAATATCCAGTGATGGACGATTTCAAATTACTGCTTCATGAAGCTTCAAAGCTTTACAAATCATTTGTTTCAAATCAGTGGTTCAGAGTGCCAAAAATCACATGATTTCAGTAAACAAGGCTTTGTTACATAGCAAGTGTTTTGAAATTTCAATGGTTTACCACTGGGGAGCACGACTTCGGCAGTTTGATATGCGCTCTGAACCACTGATTCGAAACCAAAAATTTGTTACTGCTTCATGAAGCTTCGAAGCTTGTTTTGAAATCACCCATCACTAGATATTGTTGAATAAAGTCGCTATTTTGTTTTTTTTTGGCACACAAAAAGTATTTGTGTCGCTTCATAACATTAAAGTTGAACCACTGTAGTCACATGAACTGTTTTAAACATGTTTTTAGTTGCTTTCTGGACATTGAAAAAGCGAGCGATATTGCTGGTGATGCAGGCCTTACTGAGTGATCGGATTTTATAAAAATTAATCTTAATTTGTGTTCTGAAGATGAACGAAGGTCTTACAGGTGTGGAATGACATGAGGGTGAGTAATTAATGACATAATTTTCATTTTTTGGGTGAACTAACCCTTTAACAAGTATGTATAGCTAATCTGTGCATGCGTACCAAAGCAGAATTATTCCTTCCCAGGGTTCATATGTTGAGATAGGACCCCTTGAGTGTCAGCCTCTCTCATTACATGGGGGTGAGAGACCAGGGTCTGTTTAATTGGCCAACTGATTACAGCACATACGCTCTTTCGCTCCCCTCGTCCTCCTGCATACTCTCAGAAGCCTTCCTGTTCTCTGGCCTGCAGGTTCAGAGAGATCAGAGCCCCGCAACAAGGGCTTCCTTTGTGTGCTTCACTGGGCTGGGAAATGGAGATGAGTTTGTCCATTTGCCTCTGAGGCCACAGCGAGGGCTGGATGGGGCCCTGGGAGAAACGTGGGCTCAGGTATCACTAACAGCAGGTGAAGCATATGGCTCTGAACTGATATCTAACTCAACAAGATCTGGAAAAATTCAGCAATTGTATCATGACCGGAGTGCTGTGATGTTCTGCAAATGACTTGGTGTTCTGGAGCCAAGAACATTCTTAAGGTTGATGGCAACTTTACTCACACAAACTAGTTGATTTAGGTTTTGCACAAAGCCAATCCAAACTGCACTCTCTAATATTAGGAATTAGCTCTTAGGATATTGACGGAAAGTTTTCAACATTAAAGGGTTAGTTAACACAAAAATGAAAATTCTGTCATTTATTACTAAACCTCATGCCGTTTCACACCCGTAAGACCTTCGTTATTCTTCGCAACACAAATTAAGATATTTTAGTCGAAATCCGATGGCTCCGTGAGGCCTTCATAGGGAGCAATGTCATTTCCTCTCTCAAGATCCATAGGTACTAAAAACATATTTAAATCGGTTCATGTGAGTACAGTGGTTCAATATTAATATTATAACATGACAAGAATATTTTTGGAACATTAACGACTTATTAGTGATGGCCGATTTCAAAACAATGCTTCAGGAAGCATCGGAACACAATGAATCAGTGTGTCGAATCATGATTCAGATTGCGTGCCAAACTGCCAATGGCTGAAATCACGTGACTTTGACAATTCGATACACTGATTCATTTATGCTCCGATGCAAAAAGGCCAAATAATTTATATAGTTTCACAAAGACGTCAAAAGAAAACATGTAAGCTTAACCTGTTTTAAAGATTTATATGAATGCATGTATTATATTTTAATTTAAAACTTGGTGATTGTACTTGGTGATTGTGCTTATATCATACTGTATATGGTCTATTTACAGTGACTCAATAATTAAACAGGAACAGAAGTGACGCCAAAGACATGAACAAAAGAAAGCTGCCGAAACAGTCCCAACTCAAGTTGACCATACAGAAGACAGCATCTATTGACAGCATACGCAGCCTGCTAAAGTGACCAAAGGTAGATGAGGCTACGTGCTGCACAATGGGATGGTCCCTTATCTATTCACATCACAACACAAGAACTGATACACACAGCAAGGAAAGCAGTGGGCCAAGCCTCCACACAATAGTCCGTTTTAAACTCACAAAACAGACTGTAAACAACACCTGCAAGCAAAAGAGTGTGCTCTTAGTCTTTTTCTCTTAAAAAGCAATGATGCAGATACATGTGTATGGTTATCATGAATGGACAGTTGGCAGCTGTTGGTAATGAATGCAGAAACAGCTTGTGCAAATGTAACAATGGACATTTGAAAAGAAACAGATACATAACACTTCACTTTCCTAAAACATAATCACTAAGAAATCAGGAGCTTTTGCACCAAACAGTTCTAGGAACTCAGTTAAAGGAATTAGCAACTAGGAAAGGGCCATGTTCCTGGTTGCATTCGCACCGGTGAAAGGAACTCTGAAGCAGCGGACAGTGGCGTCTTACAAACATACTTCTTTTTGCATTTGTTAATAATAAACCTACACAACCCTTTCTGCAAACATTGTGAAATTTATCTATAATCTGAGAATTTAAATTCAACAGAAAAAATATTAACTGGATTTAAATGAGTAATTCATGGGTCTGAATCATTTCATTTGGTCAAAAGCTTCTTATTACTCTTCCAGAACGTTTCCATTCATGTTTAATTAACTGGTCAGAGTGCTTCGTCTAAAGACACAGTGGGATCAGAAGCCCAGACCTAAGTGCCTATTACTCTGGCCACTGCTTTCGACAGATCTGATTTGTGGGTGTGCGGACCTAATCTCCTGAGATGATGAGAGATTGGGTTCTTTTCCAAAGTGCTCTCGTCAAGTTAAGATTAAATAGACCCTTTAGCTGTCTCACCTGGGACTGTGGCCAAGGTAACTGAATAGAGATGCCTGGACATTTATTCTGTGTGAGAGAGTCTCCTTGCATTCTCAGGATCTGATGAGGATTACAGTGCTCTTATTGAAGAGAGCATTGAGATGGAATGCAGCCTGTGCCATAATACTGCCGAGGTCATGCACCCCTAGAATATTTATGAGTAAAATATCTCTGAAATATATTCCCATTCAGATTTACATTTTTTTAGCACACCAGGGTGATCATGAACTTGAAATTGTCCAGCCATGACTTCCTGTTCCAAAGGAGTATAAACATGAGGAAACACAAAGGCCAAATTCCCTTAATCATTCATCACAATGAGAAAAACCAAAGAATATAGTTCTGATGTCCAGCAAAAGATTGTTGAGCTTCACAAAATAGAAAGTGGCTGTAAGAAAATAGCTAACACATTGAAAATCCCCATTTCCACCATCAGGGCAATAATTAAGAAGTTCCAATCAACTAAAGATGTTAAAAATCTGCCTGGAAGAGGATGTGTGTCAAAATCATCCTTATGTGCGGTGAGAAGGAAAGTTTGAGTGGCCAAAGACTCTCCAAGATCACAGCTGAAGAATTGCAGAGATTAGTTGAGTCTTGAGTCTCAGAAAGCCTAAAAAAATGATCAAACATCACCTACATCCCGACAAGTTGCTTGGGATGGTTTCAAGAAAAATCCTCTGCTCTCATCCAGAATCAATCTCCAGCATATTCAGTTGTTAGGCAAGACAGGAACTTCAAATGGGACCGACTTCTATGGTCAGATGAAACTAAAAAAGAGCTTTTTGGCAATAAACCCACCAGATGGGTTTGGTGCATACATTGATAAAAAGTACCCCATGCCCACGGTTAAATATACTGTTGAATCTTTAATGTTGTGGGCCTATTTTTATGCTGGAGGTCCTGGACATCTTGCTCAGATACATGGCTTCATGGATTCTATGAAATACCAACAGATAAAAAAAATCAAACCCTAGCGCTTCTGCTAGAAATCCATTAATGGGCCATGGTTGGAGCTTCCATCAGGACAATGATCCAAATCAAACATCAAAACCAACACAAAAATGTTTCACTGAGCACAAAATAAAGCTTCTGCCATGGTCCCCTGACCTGAACCCTAAAGAAAATAAGTGGAGTGAACTGAAGAGAAGCAGCACCAACATGGAGCTGGGAATCTGAAGGATCTGGAGAGATTCTGTATGGAGGAATGGTCTCTGATCTCTTGTCAGGTGTTCTCCAAACTCATGAGGCATTATAGGAGAAAACTCAGAGCTGTTATCTTGGCAAAAGGAGGTTGCAAAAAGTACTGATTAAAAGGGTGCCAATAATTGTGGCCAACGTGTTTTGGAGAAAACCATTTATTTCATAATGTGATTTCCCCCCCACTTTCAATTCTTTTCCTTCAATGAAATATTCGATTTTTGCTAATTTTATGAATTAAAGATCAAAAGGATAAACAATAAAGATTTATTTTTATAGTCATCTTTGATCATATTTACCAAGGGTGCCAATAATTCTGATCAAGACTGTATATAGATATTTAACAACAGTTTTAAAAACTGTTTCTTCCTTGCTTCAATGGATGGTCCAGATTGGCACATTTGAAAATGGTAATTGCAGCCACAACATTGAAGACGGACAGTTATTTGAGGGGAAATATGTAAGTAATTATATTTCTTGGAAGTTGCATTTAAAATATATCTGACTCAAAAAAATCTTGCCCTCATAATTTGAACAGGTATGATTTTCCTGAGGATACCCGATCCTTTTCATTATGACGTCAACCACCTAGACGCCAAGATGTTTCGGGAAGACTGTAGTGAACAAACACTCCTCATAAGGGTGGACCTATTCTTCAACTATATAAAGAGTGGATTCTAGGTACTCTAGTAATGCTTCCTCTCACTTTTTGGAGATAAAAGAGTGTGTGTCTCTAATCGATGACCCTGGGGACCTCTATTGTTACCATGACCTTGAGGGCAAGAACAGGTGACCCTCCCCTGTCATTCTACTCGGTGACATTGTGATAGGCCTCAGGTTAGGCTTATCTCCACGCTTGACCATCCCCAGTCATTCTAGAGGGGGAACTCACCTGTGCCAATCTATTGAGACATACACATTTCCACTTTTTTTTTTTTTTTTTTTTACTGGAGCACAAACAGAATAGGTATCTTCAGGATGTAATAACAGAGCAAAATAGCAACTACTAAAAACTGCCTCTTTAAACCTGAATGTATTGGTCTAAACATGCCCACAGTGAGGCAGGGCCTGTCAGGGTAGTTAAAAACTGGGGCGAAAAATACAAGTCAGAACCTTTCTATGAACTGAAACGACATCTTTACATCATTCCTTGAGTTGAACATGACATAACTAGAGTCATGCGATACCAGTCAAGAGCATGTACGTTAAGGTTTGATGAAGACCCACTTGTGAGCTCTGAGCTCCCTCTCAAGTCATCTGTAAGAGCTGATACTCGTGACTCGCTCTAATGATAGAGTGCAGGGAAATAGCTGAGCTCTTAGCTATCGTAAGCACCACTTCAGCGAGTAAAACAACCCTGTGTTTAAAGTATATCCAAACACTTATTAAGCAAAAGGCTCTCCACACGTCATCCATAAAGAAACAAAGCCGCTCAACAATGAGGAAAAACACGAGCATCCTAAACAAAGAGGGATAAATCTTCCTCCTGATTATAAACAAAGTATTTGGAAGTTGAAATTACAGTATCTTTGCTGTGCACTACACAAGTAGTTTCGACGTCGGGCACAATGCTGTTTAGGTCAGTCAACAGCAGCTGCGACCTCCAAGCCCATTAAGCCCTCGTGCCATGTGTCTCCCTTCATCTGTCTACAGCAACAACGGTCCTTCTGAATCAAAGAGGGCAAGCAAACAAGGCTCTTACTCTCTATGCAAGTGATAAAAACTTAATTGGTGTGCTATGCAGCCACTCTTAAAATTCCACAGTAATTGCAAAGGTTTGAATCAGGACCAAAACAGCCAAGTCATGTGGCTTTGATCTAAACAGTTTTATGCAGAACTTCCTAAGCTAAATATTGACTAATAATTAGAGACAATGATCACATTGTGTTATTGCTGCAGGAAGATTGCCTAGTTTCATACCAAACAGCTGATGGGCCGAAGTGATTTCCATAGTATGGGGGAAAAAAAATACTATGGAAGTCAGTGGGGCCTATCAACTGTTTGGTTACAGACATTCTTCAAAATATCTTTTGTGTTCAGCAGAAGAAAGAAATTCATACAGGTTTGGAACAACTTCAGGGTGAGTAAATGATGACAGAATTGTCATTTTTGGGGTAACTATCCAAAATGTTAGATAGTTACCCCAAAAATGACAATGCAGCAGCATTTTCTTAGTGATATGAAAATAGAGATAGATTCTATTTACACCATGTAAAAGTATCAACTCTTTGCAATAAGAGAAGTAATTAGATGCTATCCATACTTTATATTGGCAGATACTATTTGCACCTCAGTATTTTTGTACATTATCATAGAGTCTAAATGATTATATTTATTAAAATTATTAAATGGATGCTGCCTTATTGGGAGAATAAAAACCCTCCTTACACCTTTCCTTAACTATACCCAATAAACACTTAATATTATTAACCACTCGTTCGCAGTTTATTTCCACTTTTAGAACATTATTTTCATTTTTGTTGAGTTCAGCAAAAGGCGTGTCGAACCCGTGTCGGTCGCATTAAAAGCCAGTTCTGCTGGCCTTATTCGCTACTGCTGCGACACTGAAGGCGGAGCTAGCGTTTTCCAACAACTCGGATTGACAACAGACCCGGAAGAGAAGACAATGCTGAATAAAGTCGTAGTTATTGTTATTTTTGGACCAAAATGTACTTTCGATGCTTCAAAAACTTCTAACTAACCCACTGATGTCACATGGACTACTTTGATGATGTTTTTATTACCTTTCTGGACATTGACAGTCTACTGTACTTACATTTTCAATGGAGGGACAGAAAGCTCTCGTACTAAAATATCTTAAAACTGTGTTCCGAAGATGAACGGAGGTCTTACGGGTTTGGAACAACATGAGGGTGAGTCATTAATGACATCATTTTCATTTTTGGGTGAACTAACCCTTTAAGGAAAAAGACCTCATTAAAAAGAATACATTTCTTGGGGAATTTATTGGGGCCTTATGTAGTTCGGTATATTTTTTTTATTATTATTATAAAAATTCAATTGAATATAATATTGAATTCCCCCTACCCTTATTATTGTCTTGAATAATAAAAAAATTGCTTCCTGGTTTATAAATACTTATAATAATTCAATACACAAGGAAACTATATTACTGCTTTTTCCAGTCTACACAAAGTAAGACCAAATTATATTACAAACACAGCTTTTTTTCCCCTTTTATAATGTATTTTGTGTATTTTTAATGTATGTGTGTTATATATGTGAAGCAACATGAGACTCTAAATTAATTGCCCCTTGGGGATAAATAAAGCTCTAAACTAAAAAAACTAAATGACAGAGTTTTTACAAAGTTAAAATAAGTGAGGGAGAACCCTTCAGTCTTTGGGTTTAGTGAGGCGTACTGCACACCAGGGTTTGAATGACAGGACATGACCGGCTCATCTCTATCTTCTGGGCTCCTCAACACACTGTTAATGACAGTCTGACTCTAGATTGCACTGATACATGACAGCCGACAGCAGAATCTGATCCCCGGGTACGACTGAGCTTTCGCTGACAGACTAATGGATGCTCTCTCGTAGCCAGAGACGGAGCCTCAATGATAGCTAGAGGAACTGAGGGCCACATCAAAGAGAACAATCCTGTCTGTGATCTGCTAGTGTCCTCCAGTTCTACATGAGAGCAGAGATGAGTGACAGCCGAGGTAAGAAGAGAGGAGGGGCTCTCGATCACTCCTCAACCCCATGAGAAATTACACAAGGAGGAAGATATGCAGAGGACAACACTGATGACCACCAGAGGTTCTGATATTATATTTAACAAACTGGACCTTCTACCATCAAAATGAGGTGTAGCGGATTTGATATTTTCAGTCAGCTGTTATTTTTGAGGCCATGATGGGAATCACATCAAGAGATTTGTCTTGAGGTATATTAAAGATATATTTTATTGATCCTGTTCTGTGAATAGCCACACAACAGCTGTGTAACCACTACACAGTTATATACCGACTGCTTGCAAAACAGGTGCCTCGCCATCTTGAAAAGTCAGGCACAAGAATACATCTAACTGTTTTCTAAATATGCAGTCAACTTAACAGGAAAATCTTGCTTTCATTAAATCTGGTCACAATTAAATAAGGAGAGACCAGCCGGTTATAAACTGCTTAAGTTTGTCATAATTCTTTTCTTTTCTTTACACAAAAAGGTAGATTGGTCTCATTTGAATCAGAAAACGAACGATTAGCCCCAACTAATTGCTAGTTGGTCAGACTACCAGACTTGCAGCTTGGCTAGTTATCACAGCTGTTATGCACAAGTCACAAATGGTGGTTTTCAAGCAAAGCTTATGGATGAATGTAAAATCCCCACTAAACTATTTCGAACTAAAATTAATTTCTGACATTGCTGTAATAAAAAAACTACTTAATAAAGGACACGATTATTTTTCAAAAATGTCAGGTTGGGGTATGTCACGTGTGTTGCATATGTTGTAATCTAATACAAATTCATAAATTACCATTGGCCAGAACAATTGTTTAATATTCCTTTTGAATCCTACCCTTAAAATGTCTCCTGTTTTAATAATTTGTTTTATAATTGTTATGATACATTTCGAAAGAAGTCCATTTACTACTGGAACTAATGCAGACATGTTGTGGAAGATAAGAGTAATTTAAATCACTGTGAATAAAAGGCAGGTTTCTATTGTGACAACTTACAGTGGCAACATAAACATCACGACGTGCTTCAGTTAACTGCATTTACGATGGAAATGTTCAATTAAGTTTTTGTACACAATATTTAATGGTGTGTCTAAATAATAACACTATGCCGAGAGTATATTCAGTGGAATAAAGTCCGGTATCTCGAGCGTTTGTCTGTCCAACTTCAAAGCAGAGCTCAAAACATACTTACTTACCGGTGAGTGATTTCATTCACCAGCAACCCCACTGAGATGCAGAACGACTAGAACGCCCTTAGTCAACTGCAAATGAGCATGTCGTCTTTTTCTCATAGACTGTAAAAAAAGGTTTTTCTACAAAGCTTGCTCTCTAAAACAAAGTCTCTGATTGGTCGACTGGGTGCCGACGTCAGGATTCCTCTTCTTCTTTTGAGTCGAATCTTTTAATGAATCAGTTGCAGCGGTTCACAATCTAACGATTCTTTGAGTGGTTTTTGAGACTCGTTTGTAAAAAAATGAAATAAAAAAGGGATGCTTTTATAGCGATTTCCTGTGTTTCACACATTACGGCAAGGTTATAAAAAGTAAAATTGTTTGCCAGGGAAAAAGACAAAACTGATAAAAGATACATTTAGGAAACTTTTATTTATTCCACACCAATATCTGATAAATAAGTGTCACACTCTGTAGCTGAAACCCTGTTATCCATAACACGTGTGCTTGCGTGAACAAACATTAGCAACCATTTCATATCCATGTTGTGGCACTTCCTTCTCCAACAAAGCAACTGAAGTTCATTCCATGTTCTCTGATCTCATTTTCAGATGCTCCAGACACTGCTGAGGTAAAGTTCATAGCACATTTCAGAAACTTTTGAAACACTTTTGAACAAGAACCTGAAGACAAACACATTTTTAAGAGGTCTCTGTGTGCAGTACAGTAACTCACCACCATAGAGCTACATGGAAAAACAGTCCAAGGACATACAAAAACACTACACCTTGTTAAGTTACAGGCTTTGTGTACTTTACATTAGAAGATCTTCTAAACAGGAAAAACTACTTATTTCAGTGACAAACAAAAGTTTGTTTGCCAGGGAAGATCCTCAAATGGAACCAAAGATGAATTTCTGTGATTGTATGTTTTTCTTTGTCAGTTCACAACATCCCACAAGAACACTTTTCATGGAGTTGTCAGTCTTTACAGATTTTGTTTTCATCATATTAACATTTTCATGTACTGATGTAGTAACAAGTGATAAGAAACAAAGCTGAGCACATAGACTCAAAAGCTTACCAGAGACAATTAACACCAGACAGTTAATAGGCAACATTTTTTATATTAGCAAAGGATTGTAAATAGCTATGGCATGATAGCATGGTTTACCTGTTGAAACAATATTTGTGGTTATTTTTTTTAAATCCTTCATCTTTCATATTTTAATGACATCAAGAATAATAAATAATGATAAAATTATATAAAAAAATAACAAAATTAAATTAAATGAGCACATAAATATCAAATAAACAATCAGCTGTAAAATCTCTCCACATTTGACTTAAACGTATCTGATCCATTCATATGTGAAGCTCTAATGTCTGCCTTTGGCTTTCTTTAAATGATTGCATTTCATGCCCTTTAAAACAGGTCAGTTTAAGTAACAAGAATAAACAACAAAGAAATCTTCAAATGATTCCAGGTTTTTACCACTAATGTGGTACTATTACTGATGTTTTACAATTGTTGTTTGCTCCAGAGCACCTAACGGTATAAATTACAGTAAAGAATATTTTCAAAGCACCGATATCTGTATAAAAACATGTACACATGATGACCTGGTTTTAATGTGAGGAACTTAAAATAATCTAAAAAGACAAGATGCAAGTAAAATAAACTCAATTCCAATACTTAACAATGAATACAAAAATAAATTAATATAAAAATTAACATCCAGTAATATCAGTTATTATAAATCTTGACAAATTATGCTTGAAGCAGCGTGTGTGTTCCTAAACTACATTCCAGTCATGTCACTGCATGTTCTCAATAGCCATTAAGACTGAAAGAATTAGTGCCAATTAAAAGAACCACAAAAAAGGCTCTGTTAATCCTGAGGTTGTAAAAACTTCAATTCTGATTTTTGTGACAACTTTTCATCTTTCAAAACGTCCTACTATGGAAACTAACCTGGCATATGTGATGAAAGACGAGCTGAATTACTGTAATCAGAATGTAATTCTAGCACTGAAGACTTTTTTGAATACAAAGCAAATCAGGGCAGAAAATAGCCAAAGAGAGGAAGAAGAAGAGAGATAAAGTCGCAATGAAATAGCTCTTCTATCTGTTCAAAAGACAATATCCTTTAGTCTTAGTGTGTGGGTCTGGGTTTGTTTATTCATTGATGAGTCCACAGATCTCACATCTCCATTCAGGGCTGATGAAGAAACGGAGGGAAGAAGGGAGTTAACTTAAACAGGATGAATGCATGGAGGAGGTCATGGTAAGGACAGGAAGTAAACTTGAAAAGTCTTCGTAAAAGATGACAGTAGCTCTTTCTTTCCCCTCAGCTAATGGAAAACACTGCTTTGGAAAAATACGTCTTCTTGTTGCCGAACATAGCTGGAATGGAAAGATGTGCTGACAGGTACTGAACTTGTCATTTTCTCTCCCCTGTTGGAAGTGTAAAAATTTAGACACACCATGTTGCAAGGAATCCTGTCAGGAAAAAAATATTAGTAAACATTTCAGCACCCTAAAGATTATATTGCCAACATTCTTGCCACCCAAAACACGAAGAAAGTTCATGACTAGGTAAACAAAAGTGACCCACCCTGAAATAGATCCATAAACTCTGACAACATTTCAATGAATGCCAGATGGCACAAGACACCGTTCGCTGACTTTCCCAAGCATTCGGGCACAGATCTTTTGTATCTATTATAACCATGCCGCTCCATCTTTGTCAAACAGTTGGCACAGTAACTAATGTAACACCGCAACTTTCCAACTAGTCACTTGCACTTTCTCAAATGCATCACATGCTGCTGAAATCTAATCAGCACTGACCCATTAATTTGGATATTAAGCCAAACAGAATCACAACAGCTTGTTCCAAAGTCAAATTAAAAAGAAAAAACATGCATGTTCTGATGGAACATGACTCCGCAATACATATTGTTGAAGCAGGAAAAGCAAGAAAAGGCTGTTTAAAACAAACTTACGTGGTATGTTTTTCACTTGTTCCTGTGATGGTACTGCTGCTGCAGCTGCTGCTGTTGGTGGTGCTGCAGTTGGTGCTGGTGGTGTCGTCGTGGGCTTGGGACACCCCCTCTGACACCGTGGCCCGGTGAGGCAGAAGCCACTGGGTGATGATGTCCAGCACGAATAGGCTTAGCTACAAGACACAGCGTGGTTCAAAATGAGATGTATTTAAAATACTTTTAACTTACCGAGAGAATCTAAAGTAAATTAGTATGCAATATGGGAGACATATGCAGCAATGTATGAGAGTATTTGGTCATCAGGTAACAGACAATGTGGTACTATTGAGTATGTGGCGCCCTCTACTGGATATAATGCAACATCGAAAACTGAAGTAGAAGCAGCTCTGACCGATCTGTGCAATGTGGTTCCTCCTGGCCTGATTCTTGGCTTGGATGACCTCCTTGATGCGGTCCACCTCCTGCTGGTACTTCTTACGGTCTCTCATGGCACTTTCTTTGGCCTCTCTCAGAGCAGACTCCAGAATCTTCACACGCTCAGCAGTTGCACGCAGGCGCTTCTCCAGTTTGGGCAGCTCACATCTTAAGTCTGCATTATCACGGACCAGCTACAGATTTATACAGAAATTGCAGAAAATAGACAACTATAGTCAGATTTACTTTTATATTATATTATATTATATTATATTATATTATATTATATTATATTATATTATATTATATTATATTATATTATATTATATTATATTATATTATAGCAAAAACCTGCTTGTGGACTTTAGTGAGCTGTTCCAGGTTGTTCTCCAGGAAAATTATTTTCTGTTTTTGTGCCAGACTTCCCCCAGATTCATCAGTGTCCAACTCCATACTCTTCAAAACAGAAATGTATTTGAACCACAGGTGAATACAAATGTTAACTAAAACTGATATCACCATACTTCCCTCAGTTGATTTAGTCACAGTCAATTAAGGAAATGTATTGTTTTGTATTTAAATTTTTCTGAAAGGTTATGTTTAAATATGCAAATAATACATTCTACATTCAAATTTGCACTAATTTGCATACATTTTTAGAACAGAAATCTGAACATTGGACAAAGCCAAGCACAGTTTAGAATTCTTGGTTTATTTTGTTCACATATTAGAGCTAAAGGTTTTTACAGAGGGGATTTTGGATATCTCTTTTTATTACTCCATAAATAAAAAAAATACTGTCATCATTTTGTCAATGTATTGTCAAAAACAACAGATTTCCATCATGTTTTAAGAATAAAATGTACAAATCAGGCAAATGATATATGAACAAACCCCTTTGCAATAGCCTTTTGACTCTAGACAGGAATAAAAGTGGAAAGTTTGGTGCATGAGAAAAAGCCTTTAAAGATATGTATTGTAATTGAAATCTACAGATGCTAGTAATCTCTAGATATAGATACTGGATCTATAGTTAACATGTAAAAAAAAAACAAAAAAACAAAAAAACCCACAAATGTGTATTTTGGATATTTTTATGCACAAGTCTGAAAGAAGATGTTTTGGAAGCAAAATAGCCCAAAATGTCAAAATTGGCCAGTGCATAAAATAAAAAAAAAAAATGTCTTTCCTTAATATTGTCTAGTTTTGTATAATTAAAAACAGTAGCTGGCAGTTGTTGTTCAGAGAATACTACATCACAAAGTCAAGATGGAAAAAGTAAACTCATAAATGAAGGGAACATTATTTGTTTTGGATACTCACTCGCCCAATGCGACTATTGATGTCCTGGATGAACAGCTTACGCAGGTTTTGGAGAGTCTGGAGCTCTTTGGCCTTGTAAAAGAGAGAACAGCATGAACAATGATCTAAAAAACTGCTATGTATAAAAACAACAAGGTTAACTACTCAGAGAGAGATACTCAAAGACAAAATCAGGGAATGCTGGGAATTGAAATCTTACCACAGTCTCTTCCAGACCTTTGAGATCTTCTTTGGCTTGCTCCCTCTTTTCATTCAGCAAACTAATTAAAACAAAAGTGAAATTTGACCGAAATGTATCTTTACTAAATAGCACAGAGCTACGAATGCCTGACAAAAATAAACTGAAGTATTTGTCATTTTAGCCGCTCAAGTTAAAGTAAGCTATTTCTGAGAAACGCTGTTGAATGTGGATCACATTTACATTTACATTTAGTCATTTAGCAGACGCTTTTATCCAAAGCGACTTACAAATGAGAGTAGTAGAATCAATTAAATCAACATGAGAACAACAGTATGTAAGTGCTGAGTGAAGTCACAGTTATGTCAGTAAAGTGCTCATAGCGAATTTTTTTTTTTTTTTTTTTTTTTTATAAATAAATACACAGATAGGAGAAGAATATTAGTCAAGGTAAGTGCTACTACTACTGGGTCAAGTGCTGACGAAAAACATACGTCTTTAGCATTTTTTTGAAAATGGCTAGAGACTCAGCTGCTCGGATAGAGCGTGGTAGGTCATTCCACCAGCCAGGAACAGTCCCGGAGAAGGTCCGTGAGAGTGATTTTGTGCCTCTATGTGATAGCACCACAAGGCGCCGTTCACTTGCAGAACGCAGGTTTCTGGAGCGGTGCAGAGCCAGCTGTCGTTCTGTAAGCAAACATCAGAGCCTTGAATTGGATGCGAGCAGCTACTGGCAGCCAGTGCAGACTGATGAAGAGAGGAGGGACGTGCGCTCTCTTCGGTTCGTTGAAGACCAGTCTTGCTGCAGCATTTTGGATCAGTTGCAGAGGCTTGATAGTGCATACTGGAAGGCCAGCCAAGAGAGCATTACAGTAGTCCAGTCTGGATAGAACAACATGGACAAACCTCCAAATCACTGTGGCAATTGTTCACAACAAAGGGTCTGATTTTCTCATTCATTTCATCAAATTGCAAATCTGCAGGACCGGGTCGTTGCTGCAACATGATCAGACCGAGCAGCACAACACACTTGTAGCCAATCAGCAGTAGGGGACGTATACACTCATGATGGGGGAGGAGAGAGAGTGAGCAAGAGGGAGATTTGAAGAAAGACTGTTGAAAGAGAGATTGCTGTGATGCATTACAAAAGAGAAAAGTTCAGATGAATATTACTGAAAAAACGTGTATCAGGAAAGAGCTTTAGGCCTAAAAATGGACACAGAGATTGCGTTTTTTCTTCTAACAAACTGCTGTTGTAATGTTAGCTATAACAACAGGACATTTCTGAATATTATTTTTTTTTGTCTGGAATGTGTGTGCTTCTGGCGACTAACAAACAACTCTTGCTTGTATATACTCTTTTAGGGGTGACCCTGAATAGTCGACGATTCAATGCTTCGATAGGAGGAGCCTGATTCGGCTGCCAATCTCACAGTCGAATCTTTGCAGAGGTGTTATGAGACTAGATATGGGGGTGTTCAATATCTGATTTTACATAGACCTACTGGTTAATGTAAGTTAATATACAGCCTATTATGATATTGCTGTAAATACAAATGTGAAAAGAAATAAATATTTTTAATGTGCATGAATAAATCCAACCACCCCTGTGACAGAGTTAAGTTTCACTTTCCATGATCCGTGACCGACAGAGGAGCATCTTGGCGGCAGGGATTAAATCTTTAACAATGTCTGGGAAAGGAAAATCTAAAGTTTAGAATTGGATGCACTTTGAAATGGTAAAAGATCCAAAAAAAGTAAGATGCAAGTTGTGCCAACAACTCATGTCCTACCGCTCAACAACGACAAACACTTCTGCCGGCCAGCGCTAACGAGTTGACTAGCGCACTGTTTGAACAGACTCAAACGGACACGTGAAAGACTGGACTTTTTTCCGATCAGGTTGGCAACAAGTGATTTCAAAACATTTCAAAACTAAAAAGACTGCCACTCCTGTTTAGTGTTTATTGTCTCTGCAGTTAAAAAGACAAAGTTGAAAATTCTGGCTACTATCGTTATTTTAATAATTTCTTTAATTTTAATTTATTTATTAATCTGTCAGGGTTATCTAATCTAACTATTTGTGGCTTGTGTTTTTAATATATGTTCCCCTGCACTTTAGGCATTTTGTGCTTGTGACTTAATTATTATTTTTATTTATTAGAATGGTATATTCTGTTCTAATTCAAAATTTTGATTGATTTTCGGTGCATCTATGTTGCGCTGTAGAGTTAGGCTATTTAATTTGGAGCGGCACAGGCTATTTAGCCGATTTAATTTGATTTGCCGACATGTGAAATGCATACCTATCTGCAGTGTGGCCTTTCTGCAGTTATATATATATTTTTTTATAAAAATATACTCCTTTGGCCTTGAGCGTGGAAAGTGTTTGTGTGCACTATCTAGTGTATAGTGGACCCCCCTTACACATATATGATTGATTCTACTATAGGCAATCTGATTTGAATCTAATTCGACTATGTAAATCCCTAGTCGGGGACACCCCTATACTCTATGTTAATTTTTTGTTCTTCCTTGTCTTCCTTGTTCTTTTTGTTCTTCCTTCCTTGTTCGTTATATTCACTTTATAGTTATTTATTTTTTTGCGAAGCATTTATTTTGCTTCACTTCAGCTATGATAAAGACACATCCACTCTTGCATTGTGTATTTGTGAGTTTTGGGGGCGGAGCAATGAAGGGAGGAGTGTGTTTGTTTGAGTTGATTTCAAATATCAACAGTGTTCCTCAGAAATCGCTTACTGCACCTTTTAATCTCCCCTAAACAATATGAGCAGTCGACTCACACAAGCTTCTGCAGTCTTTCGTCCTTCTTCTGATCCTCCTGTTTGAGCTTTTCATAGCCAGACAAGAGCTGCTTCTTTTCAAGCTGAAGAGCCTGGTTCACACTGACATCAGATAATAGGATATTATTGAATAAATTGATGAGTAATGATTTTGACTAATGCCAATCACAATCAGATGAATTGAGAAAAAAAAAAAGGCTTTTCACAAAAAAATCCAAATTAATACCATGATATTAATAACATTTAACCATTGAAGTGAAATTAAGCTCTTACTCCTTAAGCTCATCCAAGATCCTCTGTTTCTCTTCAATCTCATCTCGCAGACGCGAGAGCTGTTTCTGATGAGCCTCTCTGTGGCTTTCCATCTGCTGTTCCAGGGCTTCCTACACGCAGATACACAGAAAATATACATATTTCAGCTCATATGAATATAAAAGGCACTTATATGGCAGTGTCTGTGTGAATCTTCTAGGGTAATTTTGTGTAGAGTGTTATACATTTAACAGCAGATTTTAATAATAGAAAAATGTCTTATTTTATGCAGCAAAATAGGCCTTTTAGAGTATCTATATTGCTTAAAATATCCTTAAATACTTTCTTCTATCCTAGTTTAATATCCAGATAGAACTGTAAGTAAGCCATTCATTGGTTGATTCCTCAATGTCATTGCTCTGCTTGTTTGCACCTGACAACTTTAAGTCAACCTATGGCATGAATTTAAGTCTATCTGACAAATGTGTTTGTGCTCATCACCTTCATCTCCTCAGCGTCCTGCATCCTGCTCATGTGTTCCTTTTCCTTATCCATGACTGACACCTCATGCATCTTTTCTGTATGAAATCAAAACAAATAAAAACAATTAGACTCTTTTAATACAGTGAAATCACTGTCAAAGGAACATGTTGTGCTTGTTCTAGATTGAAATAAAACATTGTTTGTAAAACAGTGCATTGTAGTTCATGTACACCTTGTGCATGGAGTTTAGCGAGCTCCTCCATTAGTGAGTCGTGGCTTTCCTCCAGCTGTCTCTTCTTCTGTTCCATGTTCTGCATGTAGTCTGTGAGGGATTTGATCTTTGCCTGATGCTAGGTGCATTAAAAGCAAGCACACACTCAGAAACGACATACATACCAACGTCTGGTCCTCCTGATAAACCATAAAGGCTCCTGACGGTTACATTTGTTTTCAGAATAAATGTTTAAAGCAATAATAATGCATCCTTTAAAACCATCCAAAGGGACATTATGAAAGATTAAAAAAAAAAAAAAATCACCGATACAGGGTTCTGATCTAGAATCACCACTAGAGGGAGCCATGTGTACCTGAGAGATCAGGAGCTGGCAGGAAGCGAGCTCCTTCTCGTTGGCCTGCATTTTGCGCACTGTGTCTGTCTGTGTGCTCTCAAGCTGTTTACTGCGGTTGACCAGAGACTTCACTTCTGACTTCATCTTACTGATGAAGAGCCGTGCCATGGTGAATTCCTCCTCCATTCCTCCGTTTATCTCTGCCATCTGAATAAAGAGAAACCAAACAAACAGCATAGATCTCAGTCTGTTTCCATTCATTTATTAAATGAATTAGCTTTGTCATGAAAAGAGACATTAAGACTTTTGCATTGTTACAAAAAAATATCAATTTCAAATCAATGCTGTTCTTCTGAACTTTATATGCATCAAATAATCCTAAAAAAATATCATGGTATTTATGGTATTTATTAAATTAATTTAATTAAATATTGTTCAAATAAATGCAGCCTTGGTGAACATAAGAGGCTTCTTCCAAAAACACACCAAACTTTTAAATAATAGTATATATATATATATATATATATATATATATATATATATATATATATATATATATATATACACACACACACACATTTTAAATGCTTTATGTAAATATCCACATATTCACGTGTTTGTTGTATAGTATGTGTTTGTGAGGTGTGTATTCTTGACGATGAAAATTGAGGAGCAATTTACAACAACAATATATAAAAAAGGAAGTATAATGCACTCAGAATACTAAAAATACATATATTTTGTTAGTAAATAAGTCTGTTATTCTTGGGCTTTTGTGTTGTGCAGTTAGACTTTATGAAGGTGTGAATTCTTACCTTGTGGTCATTCAAGGCAATAACACTGCCAATCTCATTGAGGTCCCGGAGCAATAGACCGAGGATCTCTGCTGATCTCTTTTTGTGATGTCCACTGAGTTCCTGCAGGGCAGACAGATCCCTCTCCACACCAGCCAGAGTGGCCTAGAGGACAATAACAGGACAAAATCAATGCATTCTTTAGTCACATGAGCTTTTCCTGATATTTATTTTCTCTCTTTTCATTGTACTTACACTCTTTTGCACAAGCTCCTCTGAGAGTTGTTGGTTTGTCTTGCCTCTCTCCTCCACCTCATGGCTTTTCTGGTCGTAGTTCACCGCCAGCTCCTCTAAGGCCTGGAGCACCTCCTTCACCTCCTCTTTTGCTGCCTCGTTCTCATGCTGCAAACGGCTCAGATCTTCCTGGATCTTCTCATAGTCACGCCGTGTGGATGCCAGTAACTGTGTGGATGCAGAATGGGGAAGTCACACATTTATGTTAGTCAGAGGACTGTTTCTTTGTGGATGTCATTAGTATATACTTCCATTAAAATGTTAACAATGTCTTTAGTACCTTTATGGACTTTTGAAGTGGTGATTATATTGCTGTCTATGGAGTCATATACCTCTCGGATTTCATCAAAAATATCTTAATTTGTGTTCTGAAGATGAACGAAGGTCTTAAGGGTGTGGAACGACATGAGGGTGAGTAATTATTTACAGAAAGTTCATTTTTGGGTGAACCCTTTAATACTTTTTTCAGCAAGGACACATTAAACTGATCAAAAGTGACAGTAATGATTTTAGATGGTTACAAACGTTTCTATTTTTAATAAATGCCGTTCTTTTGAATTTTCTATTCATCATAGAATCCTGAAAAAATGTGTCATGGTTTCCACAAAAATATTAAGCAGCACAACTGTTTTGAACATTTAGAATAATATAATAAGAAATGTTTCTTCAGAAACATCACAAATCAACATATTAGAATGATTCCTGAAGGATCACGTGACACTGAAGACTGGAATAATGATGCTGAAAATACAGCTCTGCATTATTTCCTCACATGGATGTAAAAGATATCAGTTAACAGATCATAAGAAGAACATATGTGGTCACTGTAATGCTGATCAGTAAGATTTCATTAAAATAAACAGCAAAACTGATACAGATGCAGAAATATGGTAACACAAAGGTATGTCCAAGTGTTTCAAAAGAGAAGAAAAGAGATACTGCAGAACTGTTTCCATGGGAACATTTATATTTAAATGTCTTTCATTTCTACCTGTATAATTAGGAGCAATTTTGCTTTGCTGCCACATGACAGATACTCTTTGTACCTGATGGGAATTTTTTATAAGTACAGGCAGTGAGATGATAGTGCTCAACAAAACACATATATTATTTTAAACTAATAATTACCTCAAGCACTTGTTTGGATAAACATATTCCATTGCCTATGCATGTTTAGTAAGGTAAAGCTGTTCCATGGCTCTTTCTAGTTTCAATTTCAGATCCATTTTAGGCAAAGCATCATGGGAAGACATGTGTGACATCATAAATTGTAGAGTGTTCAGCTCTATATTGCCACTATTGAGCTGAGCTCACCTCATCCTGATCCACCATCTGCTGCTTCAGGTTCTCTGCCAGCTGACTGTGCTGGTTGATCTCATCATCCTGTGGTGAAAGAGGGAAAAAGAGAGGAAGGACTGAATTGTGAGGCTTGCACTTCCCGATGCACATTTTTAACAGCGTGTGAGAGGTATTTATCACCTTGTCGTCTAGCTGCTGATATAGGTCATTGATCAGCTCCTCATACTGGGTTTTCTCTGAATCAGAAAGAGGCTCAGGAGGCGGAGCCGAAGTGTCAATTATGGGAGCGGCTTCTGAATTCTTTGATTCTTTACTGCTGTGCTGCTCATCAACAGGTACAGTCTCACCTGAATATAAAGATGTGAAAGATGTCAGTCCGACACAACTGCAGCAGTAAAAAAGTACCCCTTTATTCATTTTAACAAGGCTTTGGATATAAAATAAAAAAAATAAAAAAAAATAAAAATAGCACTGTTTTCTTAACTAGTAAAAAGAACAAGGCATTCAGGAAACAGTCCTGGAAACCTGATGATAAGAAACATTGAATTGACATAAACACTGACTGGACATAAAATAATAATAATTAAAAAAAAATAAAATAAAATAAAATAAAATTGCACTGGTTCCTTAACTAATAAAAAGAACACGACATTCAGGAAACAGTCCTGGAAACCTGATGATAAGAAACACTGACTTGACATAAACACTGACTGGACATAAATTTAAAAAAAAAAATAAAAAAAAAATAAATAAAAATAAAATAAAAAAAAGCACTGGTTTCTTAAAGGTGTCCTAGAATCAAAAATTGAATTTACCATGGCATAGTTGAATAACAAGAGTTCAGTACATGGAAATGACATACAGTGAGTCTCAAACACCATTGTTTCCTCCTTCTTATATAAATCTCATTTGTTTAAAAGACCTCCGAAGAACAGGCAAATCTCAACATAACACAGACTATTACCTAACAGTCTGGGTCATTAATATGTATGACCCCAATATTTGCATTTGCCAGCTAATGTTTAAGGCATTACACAAGCCAGTATTAACGTCTGGATCTGTGCACAGCTGAATCATCAGACTAGGTAAGCAAGCGATAATAACTGACATGATCCATGATTACATGATATTTTTAGTGATATTTGTAAATTGTCTTTCTAAATGTTTTGTTAGCATGTTGCTAATGTACTATTAAATGTGGTTAAAGTTACCATCATTACCATCATTAAAGTTAGCCATCGCTATTTTCATTTTTAAACACTTGCAGTCTGTATAATTCATAAACACAACTTCATTCTTTATAAATTTCTCCAACAGTGTGTAATGTTAGCTTTAGCCACAGAGCACAGCCTCAAACTCATTCAGAATCAAATGTAAACATCCAAATAAATACTATACTCACATGATCCAACGCATGCATGATGAACATCTTGTAAAGATCTATTTGAGGGTTATATTAGCTGTGTGAACTTTGTAAATACACTGTATGTGAATCGGTGCATAGTTAATGATGCCCTAAAATAAGCAGTTAAAAAAATGTATTAAAAAAAATCTATGGGTTTTTTTGAGCTGAAACGTCACAGACACATTCAGGGGACACCTAAGACTTTTATTACATCTTGTAAAAACTGGTTCTAGGGCACCTTTAACTAATAAAAAGAACAAGGAATTCAGGAACCTGATGATAAGAAACACTGACTGGATGTAAATGAAAGAACAGCTGCTCAAAGAGTCAGAGAGCGACAGTTATTCTCTAGGCTTTATAAATCTGACATGGGGGAGAAATCTTCAAATCAGCATCTGTGTGTTTTATTGTGCTGTAGGAGGTGGAGGGAGCTGATAACACTGACAAAGAAATAAAAACCTATTCATGTGGACACATGAGAGAGAAAGTGATACTTAGAGAATGATAAAAACATCTCAGGATTCACAGAAGGAAAAATAAAAGTAAAGACTGAGGTCTGAGGCTGAATATGCAACTGAAAATGAATATATTCAGCCATATACATTAGTGTTTTGCAGCAAACATGCATTCACTTAATGACAGGCCTTCTGTTTAGAATCATTATGTGTTTTCCCCTCCACAGTCTGAATAATTAGTGCTAATTGGTATTTATCATGGCCAATTATTGTGGATTCTTGTCATCAGTACACACATGGTTTACATGAAAGCCAATCTGTGTCAAGTTTCCATCAATATAACAATATATTTACATATACTATTGAATAACTTCATTTCCTCTGTGGAAACATCATTATTTTACTCAAAAACAAAAACTGTCTATGGCCTTAATAAGTCTAAAACGAACAGAGGAGAAAGAAATAACTGGCTCCTCTCATTGTAGGGGTCAATTTCAGAACTCAAATCGGGAAAACAAAGCTTTTGTTAGTACAATTACATCAAAAATAGCCTGGCCTCTGCAGAAAACCAAATGATACGCATTTTCTCAACCGTTACAGTATTTTCAAAGCAACCACTTCAAATGTCAAGCATCATTCCAGTGAAATGTTTCTCAGCATCCTAATAAACAATAATATATAATAATAAAACTATTAAACATTGAATTCAATAAAAATCGCTTTCTAATCAGTTACATATTTTTCAGTCTGTAACAGCAAAGTGTGTGTTCTCTGTCTTCTCTCTTTACCTTTTCGCCATCTTTTGAGCTCATTTTCTAGCCGCTGGATGATGATTTTCAGACCTCTGGTCTTCTCTTTCTCTTTCTCATATTTCTTCTTCCATTCCTCAGCTGTGAGCTCCATGTTTACAGAAACTGTGTTTTTGATTGTTTTGGCCCTGTGTGAAAGAGAGTACGGTGGAAATTATTTGCATATGCACATATTTGTTGCAAATTTTCAGCAGCACTGAATTTCCGACTCTTAATTTTAGGAGAAATATTCTAAAATGGCTTCACCTCTGACCAAACATGAGAGTGGATTTGGTCTCAGCCTCATTAAATACAGAGGGAGAGCAGCAGATTACGATGGTGGTTCTGCAGTTCCCACCCAAAGAGTCCTGTAGGATCCTGGTCATTTTACTATCTCTGTAGGGCACATGGGTTTTCTGTAATGAGAAAGATAGGGCAAGACAATAAATAATTTATAAAGCAAACTTATTGCTTTGTACTGTGTGAGGTGTACACATGACCTAGATTATGTACGGAAGATGATTAGCATTTCAGAGAAAAGAGAGGAAGAGGAAGCGGAAGAAAAAAAAATATCTGGGTAGATGAGACCGGCTGAGCACTTACGGTTCCTTCAGCCAGGGCTGAGATGACGTTCCCCAGAGCAGAGAGAGACTTATTGATATTTTTAGCCTCGTCCAACACAGATCCTTCTGCTCCAGTTTTACTGACCTGTGAGAGACACAGAGAGGTGAAGAGAGAGAGTGGAGATATCATTCTCAAATCTATTTTGTAGATTTATTTATTCCACAAACCATAATTACTGATAATATATAATGGAATACCAAAGACACGATAAAAAAAAAAAAAAAAAAAAAAAAAATATATATATATATATATATATATATAGAGAGAGAGAGAGAGAGAGAGAGAGAGAGAGAGAGAGAGAGAGAGAGATTTTGCCAAACAAAAACAAAGGAAAAAACCGGAAGAACAAATAAATCAATAAAAACATGCCTTTTCACTTCCTGCAAGATCCACCAGATACAGTTTTCCACTCAATTTCTTCTCTGTCTCCACATTCTCCTGCTTAATATTAATGAGGAAAATGCTGTGACTGCGGGAACTGTGCTCATTCATGTCTGTAACACAATGTAACATCAGAGGTCAGTGTGTTAGGGTAAAAACAGTGTAACACAAGATAACAGCACTGTATATTAGTTATGTTTGATTCAGAATGTGATGTATTATATCAGGGAAATGAGGTTAAATAGTCACTCACTTGTGACAGCCACATGACGATTGGATTTACCCTCATCGATCACATCCATGACATCCTCTGGACTGGACACAAACCGCTCTGTGCAACCCTGGCAATGTAATAGCATCAAAAGACTCAACACATCAAGGAAGTGCTTGCTTCATATCTGGGACTGAAAAACACTATAATGTGCATCTGTCCTACCTTGACAAAGGGCACACGGTTCTTATCCTCATGTACAGCCAGGTTGGTTTTGGAAACTTTAGGATTAGACAACACAAATTTAATTTAATTTACATAAAATAAAAAATAGCATTAATATTATTTTTTTAAAGAATCTTAATACTATGAAGAAGAGTGTGGTTGTTTTTTTATCTCACCATCAAGCAAGTCTCTGATTTTGTCCAGGTAGATTTCAAAATAAGAGACCTGTGATAAAGGGGTAGCCATTAATTTTTTTTGAAAAAATAAAAAATTATGCAACAAAATATTAATACATTTAAAAAGTGACTTTGTACTTTGAAACTAATTGATTTAGTTCTATATTAATGGTCATGATATCAAAACAGTCCAATACTTTATTAACATATCGTAAACATATCATTTTTCTAGACATTTAAGCTTAATATATTTTTTTCTGTTTATTAATATGTGCATATTATTAAAAACAATACAATAGTTGATGGTTTCACATTTGAACATACACAAGCAGATTTAATTTCCGCTCCTAATGGACCTTTTACACATATAGAGGTTTTTCAGAAGTGAAAGTTGTCATAGTTGGGTAAACTATAATGGTGAACGAAAATTGCAACACATATAAATTTATGCATTACCTTTTGATCTAATAGAAAATGATAAAACACATGATAGCACTTCTATAACTTTTTAAAAGAGGAAAAAAATTTAGAGACCGTCACTCATTTGCCATCACTCTTTCAGCCGTTGTGTTAGAAACGCTCACACATCAGCGTTAACTACTTTCTGAAATGTAATGCCAAAATAATATAACAAAGTATAGTCTTATAACTGTACATTAAATTTTTTTTACAAGAGAAAATATAATAAAAAATGTTAACCTTGGAAATGTGTCATCACAGTGTGTGAAAAGGGTCCATACCTTGATATGGAACTCCAGGTTCTCATCCATAGAGTAGATGTGGTCAAAGATGTCCTGGGCGATGCGAGGGATGATGCCCATCAGCTGGGGGTTATGGAGCTGGCCCTGTGCGCATGTTATAGAGGACAATTAAAGCAAATATTTGATAAGATGGCACTTTATTTACATCACTTATGTAATTACTAATCTGCATTGTAGAATTTCTGTCTCCATCTACTGTACTATATGTGTGTAATGTGATTTTTAAATAAGGATATCAGTATTCCCTCTGAGGGATGTATGAGGACATCCTGTTTGGCATGCTAATTTGCACCTTTCAGTGGTTACAAAGTGATTTTCAGAAACATTTTTCAAATAACTGAATTTATTGACTTTATATTCAAAACGCTTGCTGAAAGCGCAGGCTGTTTCCAGGCAACGCCTGCAGTCAAGTGGCATTTTTCAGCTGTTGCAGCAGTTTGGCATTTCAGTCATTTCATGATGCTGAGAGATATTCATCAGTCTAGAGCATTTTGTGATTGAGCACAGTGACTTTCTCACCATACTTGTGCTGAAAGGTTATTTAATTACTATATAACTATAAGAAATTTGTGAACTTAATACCTATCGTTATATGATATAATAGTTTTTCTGCCTTACCTCCATTGTGTGAGTCTTTCCAGATGAGGTTTGGCCATAAGCAAAGATGGTCCCATTATAGCCACCCAGCACATCTGAAATACAAGATTCATGTTTCAACTTTAAAACATTTTCATTTCTTTCCAGGTTTGTATAATTTAACCTTTACTTGTTCATGTAACTATACATATATACAACCTTTAACAATCTGTTTGGCACAGGCATCATATACTTGTTCTTGTGTCGTGTTCGGAGGAAGGACTCGGTCAAAGATATAAGGCTTGCCCTAAAAAGACAAACAGATTAGACTCAAGATACAAGTAATGAACAGGTCTTACAAAGTACAATGGCTCAAAAGATGATTCTTATCTCTGTCTATAAAAAATTGTTTTTATCTCTGATAGAAAATATCATTAAAGGTGCCACAGAATGTCTTTTTACAAGATGTAATATAAGTCTAAGGTGTCCCCTGAATGTGTCTGTGAAGTTTCAGCTCAAAATACCCCATAGATTTTTTTTTTTTTATTAATTTTTTTAACTGCCTATTTTGGAGCATCATTAAATATGCGCCGAATCAGAGTGCGGCCCCTTTAAATTCTCGTGTTCCCCACCCCCCGAGCTCACGCTTGCCTTAAACAGCATAAACAAAGTTCACACAGCTAATATAACCCTCAAAATGGATCTTTACAAAGTGTTCGTCATGCAGCATGTCTAATCGCGTAAGTATGGTATTTATTTGGATGTTTACATTTGATTCTGAATGAGTTTGAGGCTATGCTCTGTGGCTAAAGCTAACATTACACACTGTTGGAGAGATTTATAAAGAATGAAGTTTGAAGTGTTTGTGCATTATACAGACTGCAAGTGTTTAAAAAATGAAAATAACGACAGTCTTGTCTCCGTGAATACAGTAAGAAACGATGGTAATTTTAACCACATTTAATAGTACATTAGCAACATGCTAACAAAACATTTAGAAAGACAATTTACAAATATCACTAAAAATATCATGATATCATGGATCATGTCAGTTATTATTGCTCCATCTGCCATTTTTCGCTGTTGTCCTTGCTTGCTGTGAACATCCAGACGTTAATACTGCCTGCCCTTGTCTAATGCCTTGAATATGAGCTGGCATATGCAAACATTGGGGTCATACATATTAATGATCCCTACTGTTACGTAACTGTCGGTGTTATGTTGAGATTCGCCTGTTCTTCGGAGGTCTTTTAAACAAATGAGATTTATATAAGAAGGAGGAAACAATGGTGTTTGAGACTCACTGTATGCCTGTATGCCATGTACTGAACTCTTGTTATTCAACTATGCCAAGGTAAATTCAATTTTTAATTCTAGGGCACCTTTAAAATTTAGTTTCAAGCTTTAAAACACAATAATGAATGATACAGAACTTGTAAATGAAATGTACTGTATGTGTTTGTGAATGTTATTTTATTATTGCTACAAGAGGTCAGTCTCATAAATGGACCAAGTGCCTCTTTATTTTGCTGACGCTGCACCGATTCTACTAACGGCTATTTATGAAGTTCCCATAAGTTCCCATTTCAGCGGTATACATTGTTAAAGAAAAAATAAGAGGGACCTTGTGATGAATACAGCCCATCCCCCAACAGCCAGTCAATCTTATTGAGCCCCAGCAAATCCCTCTCTTTTGTTTTGATTCTCTGAGCTGAAGCCTGAACCTGCTGCCAAGATCTGGAGACTTTGAAACTGCTGTGCAATGAGAAATAATAACTATGCGCAGTGAAATATTTTTAACAATTATGTAAACTATTGCACAGTTTCAGACAAGGCTTT
Organism: Chanodichthys erythropterus; assembly: GCF_024489055.1. NCBI lineage: Eukaryota > Metazoa > Chordata > Actinopteri > Cypriniformes > Xenocyprididae > Chanodichthys > Chanodichthys erythropterus. The sequence continues at coordinate 25,222,620 of NC_090234.1, forward strand.
AGCCAAGTCCTAGATTAAAATGCATGTCTGAGTTGTTTTAACTGAAAGCAACTTGCACTGACATATCTTTAAATATGTCAGTGCCATTGTTTTGTCTCAAGATGCACACCAGTAATGTTTTTTTTCTCTCTTGTTTTTTTCAAGACATGTTTATAAAAGCTACTTAAATGTCCTAGTTGAACTAAGGCCTAATCCTGGCTTAATCTAAGCCTTGTCTGTGAAACTGGGCCTATTACTAATAATTACTAATGCTAATAATACTAATAATTACTAATGCTAAGCTAGGAAAAGTGTTGGAAATTTGTTTGCACACAGCCATTACTACAAAAGCTTTTGCAATTCTGTTCGAATTGTAGCACAGAAATACTTTCTCCTCTACTGTTTTAATTGTTACTCAGCCATTCTTTTTTTTTGTAATACAAAATGTTTCAATTTTGTATTACATTTCTGCTTTTTAGTTTTTAAAGATAATCTATCATTTACGTTTAACCACTATGCTTGAACTTTTGTTTAGACAAAAACATTTAAATAGGTAATAGTAAGCTGGATAGTTATTTTAGGATTTTTCTGTCTTTTACTGTACATATAGTACAAAATCAGCAAACCAAGATATGATATTTAGCATTAGCATTCTGGCTCCCACTTTATATTAAGTGTCTTTAACTAACATTTAAATTAATCATTTGATACAATGCATTCATAGTGTATATACAAATTACATTATAACATACCTGCATGTAATTACAGCTGTAATTAACTTCTGTAATTACATCTAAAATTAACTGTTGACTCTTTCTTTCACCTTAACCCACCCTTACCATACCACCAAACCAGTCCTAACCTTACCCATATCCCACCTCAATAGCAATAAAACATAATCGCAAAAAATACATGGCACCTACCTTTTTTTTTTTTTGTAAGACACCAAATATAAAGTATGACCGCGTTATGTTTATATGTGCACAGATATCATGGGGAGCTCATGTACTGAGTGCTGACAGCAGTTTTTCCACATCCTCCTTTGCCCATATGCACACAAATACACTCTCCATATGGGAAGAGATATAGAGAAAGAGGGAGGGAGGGAGGGAGGGAGGGAGGGAGAGAGAGACCTACACAGTTCACAGATCTATTCTATGCCTTACTTTTACATCAACAAGTCTAACATACGGACCAGGTGACCTAAAACAGACTAAATAAAATATCCGAAATAGCCATGCATTTGCCCTGTTGATTATCTGTGTAAGGCATGCAGACAACAGTACTGCAGCGTTCACACAGACACATGATTTCTCTGTCTGTCTGTTTGATTAAGCAGGTAGGGGTCAAGCAACCCCACTGAGACACAAATGAGAGCTGTTGCTCAAACTCAGACCATCACCACGGAAACTACATCTCACCCGGAAAGAAATGCACTGATTGGCTAACAGTCAGCACCTGTCTCCTGGCCAATAGTGGAGGAGAATAACATGATTGCAAGGAAGGAATGATGACAATAATATCTTCCTTCCATCTCTCTCCTTTCTTTTAGCAGATAGGCAATCTTTTCTGTGACAAATATTCTTATGTAAATGTAATTAATTTCTGTAATACCGAATAATTCTAATAAAAAAAAAAGATTACTGGAAAACTGTGGTCAAAATGCAGATATGTTTTACTTTGTAAAAGTAGACAAGGACAAGGACTACACTAAATCTTGCATATGACATTTATCCATGTGCCGCAGTCTGAACAATATCCTTTATAAACACAAACAAAAGCTGTATATAAAAGCACGTGTGTGTTTAGGACAATGCATTCTTTAAGTCAATAATTTATGCACTATCTAGGGACCATCAAGGCTTTTCCAAGAGTGCTTAGTATTTTACCAGCTTCAATCAAAAACCTATATTGTCTACTTCCTGAAGAAATGCTTGAAAGGATAATGCATCTTTTCCTGTCCATTTCAGATGGGTTCGTAGAATAGAAATAGCAGACTGCATGCAGTATTCAAATAAACTATGTGCATCACAAATACATCTAATAATGCAGTAAATGTGTTTCCAGGTGGTGCATAAGGTGATGTCAATAAGAAATACAGTCAAACTAAAAGGGTTTCTACCAGCAACATGAATGTGACTATGCGCGTGTCAAACAAGATTGCCCCAATCCTCTGTGGACTTGCTTAAATATTCCACTAAATCAGCCTAACCGTTCCCTGCCAGCCCTGGCCCCTCAAATGGCACCTCTGTCACTACGGCAACGTAAATTAGTTCCAGGAGCCCTGGGCCTCTTTGTGGCCTTGCACATATAATAAGATGTTTCCACCCATATTAAACACTGCTGACCAGACAACCCACATAAAGCAAAAAAACATCAAATCCAGCCTGATACTGACATGCTGTAAATGATTAGTGATTTTTCACTGTCACAAACTTATAAATCTCTTTACTTATTTTTAAATAACATATAAATATTTAAAGAAATAATTATATTATAAGATAAATTATTTTCTTAATTTTTTTTGCCAAGTTGCTGAATTTTTTGATGAATTAGTGAGTAAAAAAAAAAAAATAAAAAAATATATATATATATATATATATATATATATATATATATATATATATATATATATATATATATATATTAATAACAAATAATAATATTATGCCACTGATTATAAAACGTAATTATAAAAAAGAATTGTACTAATTATTATAAATACTCAATTTTTTATCACATTTTAAGTCCATATTATATGAATACATTTTAATCAATAATTCAGAGGCTGATTTAAAATTTAATTTCAAGGTGCAGAAGTTGATATTTAAGATTCTTAAATGACCAAATATTCTTTTGCATAATATAAAGTTATTTTGCAGAATAAGTTTCATAAATTAAATACAGACAGGTAGACAATAAAGACAGACAGACAGACAGACAGATAGACAGATAGATAGATAGATAGATAGATAGATAGATAGATAGATAGATAGATAGATAGATAGATAGATAGATAGATAGATAGATAGATATTTCATTTTTATTTCTAGCTCATCAGAGCTGTTGGGGGAGGAGGTGTGAAATTCACCCTTCCCCCACAAATGAATTTGATTTTATTGACCGTTTCCAATCTGTTGCGTTAAAGCTAAGATTAGTCTTTCTGTGACACCACACAAAAAGATTCACTTCTAAACAACAGACACTAATGAGATGCAGGTAGTTTAATGTTGACAGTAATAAATGTACATATATTAACCAGATCTCCATTCAAAATCACACTTGTATCCTTAAGCTAAATGTCTGGCATTAGGACCATCCGGCTGCGCAGAGCCTGCAGGGCACCATTAAAGAGAATTTACATTAGAAGCAGAAGTCTAATACCTGCTACGCTCGATTTTGTGGGCAGATTAGGCATGGTAATGCTGATTACCATTTCAATGGGTCAGATAATATGGGCTATTGTGTTTACACAAGGGATTTCTGGAGGTTTACTGTAAAACATAAAAACCATCAGTATCTTACTGTGTTGACACTCCAGCTTATTTATAGCATGTCACACACCCACACAACCGGCATTCCAGGTATCAAATGCTCTTTAATTTAATCCCACTACCAAATTGTGTTATTAAAAGATAAATGAAGAGTCTGACCCATAATAAGCATGTATCTTCCAAAGTAACCACAAACACTTCCAACCCTAAAAGTAAAAGACTTGCACATGGCCGACAAGCATCTGCATTCATAAATTCATTCAGCAAGAATTTTTTCAAGTGTGCAATTGAATTAGACAAATGAAATTACATCAAATGTGAGAGATGACTTGCCATTCTAAATTATTATTACAAAAACCTGACACAACTGGTGGCCATTAAGAAAATTATGATATTAAAGTAGGCTAAACAAAGTTATTGTGGTGAGACATGAAAACAATGAGTAGGAGAATATTTTTGTGAACTAAAATTTCAATATTACTTTTATATATGTTGAGTGAACACAAAGTACATTCAGACATGAGTCAACTATAATGAAGATAAACTGAAATTGAAAAGTTTAATTGTGATTTCTGGACAATGTTTATTTTATCATTATACCAGATTCTTGGCAAATTGCCACATGCATTTTAAACAATGTGCAATTTATTAAATATAATATTTGTTAATAATGTTTGACATGTTTGTACCTTTAAAATGGTTTGTTTTGGGTTTCATACTGTTTTAAATTTTGCTGAAAAGCATCTAAAAGGTTATTTAATATCCAGTTCAGTTGTGACAACATACCCCATACTGTCCTGTATATTTTTAGGCAATTAAAGGAATGATCAATAGCTCTATTTAGCCAATCCTATATGATTAAAACTACAAAATTAAAACAAATTCGCAAAAGAAAGCATGTTCGATGCTATAATGCAATATAAATAACTCAAAGCGCAGCAATTGTTCAAATGAAAGGAGTTGCTTTGCAAATTATATTTTTGACTGTCTAAAGAAAAAAAAACGTTGTACGAGCAAGTTCTGATTTACTGAATTCAGAAGAAAATGAAAGAGATATCGCAGTATGATTCACCCAGACAGATATGAAATGATCACATTAATGAGTCACAATAGAGTGATAGGCTATATTTATCTAAAGTTACATCATATATAGCATCTTCTGCACAGATAAAGAAAATTAGATCGTGAGAAAAAGATTTAAGGACTTTCTGTCCGTCTTAATAACATCCGTAGACTCTAAAGCCACCTTACCGCTATCACCACGGTGTCTTCTCCTTTGAATTTCGGTATGTATTTGTCACCTCTGGTGATTTCCGATTCGTTAAGTGGCCTGAATCGGCACATCACCTTCACACAACATTCAGCTGCATCCACCATCGTGTATGATACCGATTTTATCAAACGAAACTTTCTCTCCGGTCAGCAGATCTGGTCGTCCACCCAGCAGTCTGCAGAGGAATGCATCAATCAAACAATCAAAATGTCTCGATGCTTGCCAGCCGTTCAGCCCGTACGGTCCATTCCCATTGGCTGGGCGAAAGAAGCTTTGAAACTGAAAACAGTCTCAGATAAAATATACAACTCCTGGACACAGTTTTAAATATGTTACGTGATATCATACAATCACTTAACGACAATGTTATTGTCGTTGGCGGTGGCTGATAGGCGCTAAAGCCGAGAGCACCTTGAGCATCAGCACTGGACAGTTCCACCTTCTGCGGCTCCACGCGCTCTGACTGACGGCGGACCGTGTGACGGGCCGCTCCTTCCACACGCGCTTCGATCTGCTGTCCAACAGCGCCTCTCAGCAGAGCTGCCCATGACTGCAACGGGGACTGGAAGAATTCATTAAAGGTGCCCCGGTACTTACAAAGTACCAAAAATGGAAGAAGAAGAAGAAAAATCAATAGTAGGGCTACTCTTGGGAAATATATAAATAATGTAATCCTGGCACCACAAGGTGCTTGTAATATTACATGTAAACAAAACAAGCCAAACAATGAAACAGTATACATCGGCCAATCCAAATAATGCTAGAGCTCTGATAAAACAATTATTATTTTTGCATTCAATAATAGTGTGTGATACTGAGAAATCAACTCGAAATTGAGAAATGGTCTAAACGTTTATGAATGGATAGAAACACCACCAGTTTAGTAATTAAACATTGAGTTAGATTTTGGTTGATTTATATTTATTTGAATTTTTTTTAAATAAAAGCTTCAATTTTGCCAAAGATTTTTTATTTTTAATCAAAGCTGTTACTTTTATGTTCACTACAACAGCAGCGGTAACCCCCCAATGGTGTATATCTCACGGTAACTGCACAGGGACTTTCCGCAGTGACCACTAGAGGTCGCAAGACTTGTGTGTTATGTGATGTGTGATAGTTATAAAACGTTAAACTAAAGATGTCCCCATTAAATCTAAAATGTCATGGTGTTCTAGTACAGTAGCTACTGTAAAAGGTATAGCAAAGATTCAGATCATGATTGGTGAAGTGGATCATTGTATATGATCCTTTAATGCAGTAGAAGTGTAATTCTGCCTATAAAGGCCGTTGGTCCCAGTGAAGGTCAATCGATGCAACTGTATCTCCACAGAATGACTCCCAGGACAGGATCTGCTCAACACAAATGCAAAGAGGCTACAAGAGACAGTTTACATGCTGACTGGGATATGAGGTTTGTGTGGTGTAAAATATTGGAATAATACAATATGTATTTAAAGGATAGTTCTAAAATTCAATGTATTATTTATTATAATTATGAAATACAAATTCCCCTTTGAAACCAAAACAAAGGTCTCAGGGTGAGTTCATTGTTTTCATGTCAAAGCTCTCCTTGGCAGAGTCTCCCTGGCAACAGGCTGTAAACTCAAATCTGCTTCAGGCAAAGACGCAATGAAGACAAAGGACTGACCCTTAAAAGACAAGGACGTAAACACAGGAACTGATTTAACTTCATTTAACTCAAACATTTCAATCCAGAGAAGTACCGACACAGGTGAGTCTTGCTGGTTTTAATGTACGTAAGCAACAATAGAAACTTTTTATAGTTTCTTATTTAGTAACTATTACTTTAACATCAAATCATTGATCTTGGGAAGTTCTATGATGCATAACTTTATGCTTTTTGCATTATGATTGATATTTTTTGGCTTTCTCTTTTTCTTATGCATAAATGCATGGTCATTTATTCATTTTTGTTTATTAGTCAATTATGAGTTGATTTAGGGGGGGAAATGTGTTAATCAATAAGTAAACAAGAAAAAAGCCTATTTGGAATTTATCATATGTTAAAAAAAATACTTAAAATTGTACAGTACTGCACGACTGTCGCCATAAACATGGGGGCAACAGAGCAGAGCTGTTCTTTTGCATGTTGTGAATACTGAGAAAGGTATTCATTACAGTTAGTGTACCAGAACTGCAGCTGATTTCTGTGTTTTTGCATCTGCCAGAACACTGGAGCATGAGTAAACATGAAAGAAGCAGATTTGTGGAGCATCTGTTGAAGGAAGAGCTTGAGGCTGTGACTCTGGGGCTGGAGCAGGGAATCTACTCCTGGGAAGAAATTGACCTGCCTCATGATTCACAAGGCTGCACACCCCTTATCAGTGCCTGCAGGAGGGGTCTAAATAGGGTATGAGACATTAGGGTGATATGATCAAAACAAGGCAGAAACAATAGCTGACTTCTGTGCAGTAAATCTATTGTAGTGTAATGGGGTGTAATGTATTGATTGTAATATAATGGGCATTATATTTCACTTAGTAGCCTTTCTACTACTTCCTGTTTTCTTTATTTAATAGCTGTATTATGGATTACGCAACAGTTAGTTTTAAGGATACTAATATACAGTCGAACATCACTGGGGCATTGAGTTGTTTGTATCGTTCCTTTTGTTTGTGTCACTCTGTGCACTGGTTATGAGGATTTTGCAGTAACTCTTTCTGCAGGTTACATCATTACACCACTAAGTGGTGACAAGTGAGTGAGTGAGTCATTGAGTCATCTGATTCATTCTGAACATTGATTCATTCAGGAATGAAAAAGACGGTGTCTGAAATCACCCTTTTTACCTTTATATAGTGCACTATTTGAGGGGACAGTCATTTATGTAGTGGTGTCCCAAACAATGCTGGACGTTACCAAGTGCACTCTTGTATTGTACCTCAATAATGAGTGCACAACCAGGGGTCGCCAACCTATGACAAGTGTGCCAACATTGGCACGCGGAGGGATAATCACTGGCATGTGACAATAGTATTTCATTTAAATAAAGTCCCTCAAACTTGCATACGGATGTACATTTTGAGGTATTCATCCCTCATAGTCACACAGCCCGTTTTATTAAGTTATGTGCTATAATGCTATTAAAGTGTGAGATTTTAACCTGTGCTAGTGGAAAAATTGAAGTTTTTCCTTTGCGTTTTTCGTGTACAGACGACAATGTTTTCAAATGATCCCGTTTATGTGGATCTGTGAAAATGACTAAAAATGCTGTTATATGCATGCCAGGCCAGAAGTTGGCAATGTCACTTTGTAAAGAAACTCTACGCACCTATAGACTGAACACGTAATTCGCATGTGCATGACGTCACTATTTTCACAAACTCATATTTTTGTAGTTTACACAGAGACGATAATATAGTTTTCAAAAATTTGCACTTTGAAACCCTTTTTAAAAGTTTGTCCCCCAAAACGCTGCTGTTGTGTGAATGAACGGCCAAAACACATAAAAAGTTTTCCGTTTTTAGTTGAAAACGGTGTTGTGTAAACAGCCCCTCAATGTCCGAATTCACTCACTCATTTTCATTCACTCATTCAGTGGACTATATTAGTAGAGTAATGTAGGGAATAGTGAAATGAGGACCCAAATGTTTATGAGTGTGTCACTGAATCATTTACTCAACCAATTAGTTCAAAATCCCTGACTCAATCACAGTGTAACGGCGACATATAATTTTAACGTTGCCTCGTTTGGAACCATTTTTACTGGTGGAGCAAAATATACAAAGAAATTACATAGTTCTGGCATGAAACTCTAGATGGTGCAGACTGATAGGTCTAACTCATTTGGTAGCAATCATATCATTATCTACATAGCATAGCGGGTTGCTGTCATCAGCGGCCAATGAGCTACGGCTCAACATTCAAACAAATACCGATTGTGTTTGCTGTTAGCAGTCTGCAGCATGCTTTCAGAAACCTTCCACCTTCCCCAGCTCCACCTGTATAGATCTGCTATGGGGTTAATTCATGTATGTTACATGCGCAGCAGCAGCATGTCTTACATGCTCACAGCAATGTCTGTGAATGCATTGGCAGTAGCAAGTCTATTCTGCCAAGAACAAATACATTAACATTGCCATATCCATTACCATGCCAATCTCTATTACCATACCAATTTCCTGAGAGTTGTCATGACAGAACTACTAATGTTGTGTCTAAAATGTAGGTCACTCAATATTAACTTATTGTTTATTGAACTGTTGTAATGTCACGCCTGCAATCGTAATGTTGGTCTTAATATCACCATGGAACTTGTTTGTGCATTGCTCAAACTACATACATACATTTTGAACACAGGTGGTACATTTCCTTCTCGAAAGAGGAGCCGATGCTACACTGTGTAACCATAGCAACCAGACAGCTTTTCATGTTAGTCAACCAGCACTCCAGGGGGAGCTGTTGATGGCTATGATCAGAGACGTACCGCATCAGAGGCAGCTATCACTAGCAGCCTGGTGGGGAGATCTCTGCTGTCTACAGGACCTGATGGTGAGCAGCTCAGACTTCAACTTACGTTTGCCATTTGACTGTTTGAAATGTGATATCAACCCAAGGTTCAGACGAAGCAGGCCAGACTCCACAGGGAGTTCTCTGATGGATCAGTATTGGCCATCTGTCATGAGAGCAGGATATTTTTGCACTCACCTCAAGCAGTGGTTGGAATGAATTACATCAAACAAGCCTTATATTGTGTGTGTTGCAGGCCCAGGCAGATTTGATGGACTTAAATAAACAGAACAGAGATGGACTGACCCCACTGATGCTGGCTGTAAGGGATGTGGATCTGTTTGAAGGGCTGGAGATGCCATGGGAGTATCAACCTGTGGAAGTGGTGAAGGAACTTATGTCACTTCCGGTGTAAGAATTCCAATTTCAGTTTGGTGAATTTTACTTATTGGATCTGTAATAGAAATGTAAAATATAAACATCAAATACAAATGTAAGGTATTTGAAAAACACAAAATTGTTAAAGGTGCCCTCGAATGAAAAAATTTAATTTGTCCTGTCAGTTCAGTACATGAAAATGACATACAGTGAGTCTCAAACTCCATTGTTTCCTCCTTCTTATATAAATCTCATTTGTTTAAAAGACCTCAGAAGAACAGGCGAATCTCAACATAACACCGACTGTTACGTAACAGTCGGGATCATTAATATGTACGCCCCCAATATTTGCATATGCCAGCCCATGTTCACAACATTATGAAAGTCATTAGACAAGGGCAGCCATGAACATCTGGATGTGCACAGCTGAATCATCAGACTAGGTAAGCAAGCAAGGACAATAGCGAAAAATGGCAGATGGGGCAATAATAACTGACATGATCCATGATATCATGATATTTTTAGTGATATTTGTAAACTGTCTTTCTAAATGTTTTGTTAGCATGTTGCTAATGTACTATTAAATGTGGTTAAAGTTACCATCATTTCTTACTGTATTCACAGAGACAAGAGCCGTCACTATTTTCATTTTTAAACACTGGCATTCTGTATAATTCATAAACACAACTTCATTCTTTATAAATCTCTCCAACAGTGTAGCATTAGCCATTAGCCACGGAGCACAGCCTCAAATTCATTCAGAATCAAATGTAAACAATATAACAGTATACAATACTCACATAATCCCACGCATGCATCACGAACACTTATATTAGCTGTGTAAGCTTTGTTTATGCACTGTTTAAAGCAAGTGCGAGCTCCGTGGGCGGAGAGCACAGATTTAAAGGGGCCGCACAGCATAAATCGGCTCATATTTAATGATGCCTCAAAATAGGCAGTTAAAAAAATATTACTTATATTACATCTTGTAAAAAAACGATGGCACCTTTAAATGGCAATTCAGATAAATAGAGATTGCATGTGATTTCGTAGGCCTCTCTCATGAAAACCCTGTTGAAAAAAAAAGCATATGCTGGTTAGGTATGTTTTGAAGCATGACAGCTGGTTTGAGCTGGGTTATCCTGGTCCTTAATTGGTCATGAGTTGGTTATAAGCTGGTCCTGAGCTGGAACTACTTGCTTAGGACCAGCTTAAACCAGCTGCCATGCTTCAAAACATACCTAACCAGCATTTGCAGCTGGTTTCTTTCAACAGGGAAATTGTCACTGAACCACATACTCTGATTTCCAGTGACCTGAAGATCCTTGATCGGAGAGGTCACACTGCTCTGTGGTACGTCTCTCAGATCAAGAGCACCAAGAAGGAAGATCTCTTTAGAATAATGGAGTCTTCAATGCAAACAGGTAAAACACTGCAACAATTTTCTTGTCTTCATGTGTGGAAGAGATCTATATGGTCCATAATTGTTTAATATTTTCTATATTCAGTCCAATCAATGTTTTCCTGAAGTTCTTTAACATGTGAATATAAGGGTACCACCATGAGAATTTTGCTTATACAGTGTTATTTTTATTTATTTGTAGTGTAGTTAATTATGTTCTCCATGTGCTGACTCATTTTAGTGTTTGTATTATATTTTGAAGAAACAGTATTCACTTGTCTGGACAGCACTTGGCCAGCGAGTCCTGCTGTACCCTACAGCTACTCTCCTACACATGGCTTTTGCACACCAGTTTCAGATGGGATGAAGGTCAGGTGCTTTAACGTGACTTACATATTAATGCATTGAATCTTGGCAGTGTCTCCTGCAGAAATCCATTTGAACTGTGTGAACAAAAGCGGACGCATGTAATGACAGCATAAATGGCATAAAATAATAAATCATTCTCAGTGGGACTGTAAAGGCAAAACCAATTTAATGTAGTTTATTTGCTCTGAAATGTTTTAATTAAGTCCTTCATGGCGTTCCATTTGGCTGAGCCTTGGTCACAGGCATCACAGCTGGCTAATGATGGTCTTAGTTGATTGAATGAACCACCTCCAGATGGTCAGTAGTCAACAGGTGTATTAGTCATGTGTGATTCTGTTAGAGGTTATTGTGTGGGACAGTCAACCTCACAGCTTTTATGCAGTTTTGTTTCTTGCTGCATACCAGCTGTGTCATTGAAAACCTTTCCCCTACTGAACTTTAGTCACCATGAAATCGAAAATGACAATTCTCATTTTTTATAGAATATTGTCGTAGGCTATTTATTATAAGTGATTTATCCATGCACATCATACTTTTTTTTTTTTAATTCATGTGCCCTCATAATCTTTAACTCTTTCCACACCAGCATTTTTTAAGTTGCCAGCTATTGCCAGCATTTTTGATCATTTTCACAAAACTTTCATGGCCCCAGAATATTTTCTTATATGAATATCTGAACATGCAATATATCATAAGAATTCTTCTGCTGTAAAAAAAAAATTGTAGCATCATGCATTCTTTTTTTATCAACACTTGAATGTGGTTGTTTCATAAAAAAGCATCATTTTGAACAAAAAGCTGAGAAAATCACATTTTTGTCAAAGACTAACATGCATAAGCAAAATTTTAGCAATTTTCTTTTAGTGCTTGCCTTTTTTAAAAAATGGCGGGAAAGTGCTGTGTCATAAAGATGGAAAATTCTGTCAATGGTGGGGAAAGAGTTAATAATAACTTCCTCTCCCTTTTGCAAAGACATCTCTTCTCTGATGATGTTTTTTTCCGTGAGGGGGGACAACCTGTTAATCATATGAGATCACAGCAATAGCAAACCACAATCATCCAACGATCCAATCAATTCCAGATAGACAAAATCAAGTCCCGCCCTATATTTTTTCTTGTTCGGGAAGCTTTCTCACTTTGATATACGTCAGAATTGGGAAGTAAAGACTATTGCAACTTCCGTTTCATGCCGACTTTATTTATTTTTTATATTTTTGCAGAAAGAATCAGCTGAGATTATCATTGCACAGAAGAACCATGCAGACATCCACCAAGGTGAGTCAAGAACTAGACTTAAAAAACATTAATTATGCTCATCGTAGAAGACAACATGTCTGAGGTACACCTGCAGAACCATTCCAGAAGGACAGTGAATCTGTGTCCACCGGGATTTTAATCACCTCCATTTGGCAGCAACCACCACCCTGAAACACACACTCACATTGCAGCCTCAGAGTCTCAGCCCATCCCTCAGAGGATCCATGACAATGGGAGGGGTGTGTCTGACTCTGCTTTTTGGGCTCTTCTGTTTCAAATGACTCAGACTACACCGAGTCATCAGCAGAGAACCTCTGACACTCGCAGATAAGGATTATAAAAAAACTCAAAGGAACTTTAAAACATTTGGTTTCTGTGAGGCTTGGGCTAATTCAGAGAGAACTGACTTTGTAAAAGGTAATTTTTGTAGATTGTCAAAGCTAAATTTTCTGTAGCCATTATTCCAAACATTTTTTAGTGTTTATACAATTGTTTTCTCTTAACTACATGAAAAGTGATGTTTACTTGTATGTGATAAAAAGATTAATGCTACTAGGGACATTGACACATTTATTTCTTTTAATAATAATCATATACAATGATATATAGATCTTAATATGTTGGTGGATTTAATTTGATAATTTGAAATAACGTGTATTGGTTTATGTGCCACCTGTTGATAGTGGATCCCTGAGTAATATTGCAGTTTTGTGAGTTTTTATATTAGCTCCACAGTATAACTATGGGGAAGGTTTTCATCCATAGTGTATTTGGATGTGTCTGCAGATAACAGGATTTGCTTTGAGGGCTGTATGGAGCCAAAGATAGACATCAGACAAGATGGCAGAGATGAAAGGAGACAAAGCAGGTTAGCCAACTGCATACACACCCTTTTATCACTTCCTCAAACTAAATTAGCATTCAGATTAACAAGTGAGCCAATCACAAGTCAACAAATCACACTTAAACACCAATAACAGCAGCAGCAGCAGCTGTGTAAACATAAACTGCACAAACAAACTGCCCTCACAAACGATCTGCCTGCATGAAACCCCATGTCTGTTTAGTGGCTCGCTCTCATTTCTACACAAAGACTGTACAGAGGAGTACAGTTACAGGATCAAGCCGTCGTCAACATAAAACTATGGTTTCAGTGTATGCCATTGTCCACAGAGAGAGAGAGAGAGAGAGAGAGAGAGAGAGGAGATTTAGATCTGCCCTTACTATTCAGTCATTCAGAACATTTCAAAAGAACATATAGCTCATTTTTTAAAAATATGAACATTCTAATGTAAATTATTTTTCACTCAGTCGGACTTCATCTTTACCCAGCCTATGGAACAGCAGAAAAGACTGGGGCAAAATAAGGCCCTTGCATCCATCACTCAGTTTGACTTCCTCCTCAATACCTGTTCTTCCTGCTGCTCATGTCACTCAGCTCAGCAAGTCGGCACCAACGCTGATGGACCCTCTTCTTGATGCAAGTGTGCTGCTGCAAGCACGGGCTAACATTCATAACAGTAAGTATCATAACAGAAGCTGATTAATAGATACATAAAGACACATACATACACATGCATAAACTTCCTGGAATGTGTTTTGACAGATTACATTGTGAAAAACAAGCACAGTAAAACTGTACATACATGCATCAGCTGAAATGTAAGTTGGTCCATGAGTTAAGGCTAATGCACACTGCACCGACAGATGTTGACCAACGCCAACAGACACATTCATCGGGTTTAGTCAGATCCGAGTGTTACCAGTCGGCATCCTTTGCAATTTGTTTGTACTGACTGAGCATGTTAAATCGGCATTTGTTGGTAGGGCTTAGAATGTCTGAGCAGTGATGTAAAATGATGATTTTGCTGGCATCTGCCTTTAGTAAAAACTGCATGCAATCCAAAAGGTAGTTACAGATCATGGAGCACTATGGAAAGGATGTGTTCATAGCCAGAATCACTAGAGGTGTTGCTTCCCAAACTGACCAGATTATCTCAAATGTTACCTAGTTTCACTGGTTTCCCAGTGCTCAAGAAATTCTATATTGCTGATAAGACCGGAGGAGTTTCCAAAGAACATCTGCAAGTAGCACAAACTAGAAATGCACTGCATATATGATGAGCAAGAAGGGAAGTAGTACCAGTGTTAGTCATTTTGTGCTGTCTGTGATCCAGGAGACATTTACACATTTTGCCAGGAGGTTGTCCTACAGAATGGATTAAAAGAAACTGGAAAAGTCACTGTCTCAGAGAACATAATCCCGACAGAAGTACCTTTAGATAGTAGTAGGTAAATCATGAAGATCAGCTTCTCCAAAATTCCGCCATAAGTGAGAGCAACTAGTCTGTAGTTGTTTGTGGTTCTGGGGCAGCCAATCTTTTGCAAAACATCCTTTAGATTTTGTGACAGGTTGATCCAGCTGCTGTGCATCTTTAACCCTCAATGCCTGATTTCAGCAGACCCCAGAATGTTGATTTCTCCTTACCTGATCAGATGCAAAGATAGCCTGAGAGAATGAGTGCGGGAAATATTTGGCATCAGGCGACAGGATTAGTGCAGTAGTAGTATTATAGCATGCCAGTGGTGGGGTAATGTTATGGACATTACTACTGGCCTGCTCTAATACTACTCCTCATCTGCACTAATACTTTATACCCATCTAGAAGGGGGAGGCTTACAGGATGTTCAAGTGGTAGTTTTTAAAACAAAAACTTTGTGGTTGGCGTGTGACCAAAAACAAGGACACACACTAGCTTAGTTAATGGGGCTAAGGGTAACTCTACTTTTAAGTTGTTTCTGTGTGCAAATTTGATTACCATGAATGAAAAAATATTGTTGAGAAGGTTGTCACATGAAGCGAAAGCATATAATAAAACTTCTCAATTAACTACAGGGCTTAGAGGTATTGGCACAGGGGATGACAATAACAGGCAAAAGGTGAGGAAAATATTATAAAAATAAATAAAAAATAATAAATGCGAAAAATATACCCTTTAACACCATTTTGATTATTGTGCTGTGATTACCAGACACCACCTACTCTCTGTTCAAGGACACCCAAACATCTTGCTCCGCTAGACAATAAATACACGGATGGTTCTGCACGTTCAAGTCTTGAGCACCCACTGCTCTTAAAACAAAGCAGCATTTTGCCCATCTCATCACAATCCAGACGAAGATTGGAAAGGATCTCCAGCCAGTCTTCCAGAAGATCCAGAGGCACCAGAGCAGGCAGTGAAGAGAGCAACTCCTGCAGCAGTAGTAGCCAAGAAGAGGATGAGACTGTTCCTCAAGATGCACACAAGATACATGTGGGCTTAGAGAAGTCACTGAATTTGGAATTAGGGACCTATCTGGATTTTCAGGATTTAGTCAGTTCTGTAATTAACAATACCACAAAAGATAAAAACAATGTAATTTCAGACAACAGTAAAGGTTATGCAGCTATCGAATCGATTACTGTTAGGGAGGTTGAGGCTAAAACAAGACACAAGTCTTCCAAAACAACAAAGGATCTTCAAGAAAGGTGTCCAACTATGGACTGCTGCTCTGTTTCTGAAGGACACAACAGCATAGTCAGAGAAATACAACCTATAGTCAGAGAATCGTGTTTTATCGCAGGTGAGAAGCTCCTCACCACTGTGGATATTAGTGTAGTAGAACCAACTACACAAGAAAAGAACAAACCAGTTAAGATAACCAAAGGAAATGACAGGAAAGTCAAACCATCTATTCAGACAAATCAGTCATTCAATGTTCTGGCACACAGAAATCAAAGTACTGATAAAAGTACAAGGAACAGGATAAAATCACCAATTCAATCAAAGCTGCAGCTTAGAGAAAGTAAACCCACAAGCCTAGCAATTGCAGGAGAGACTGCTAACAAATATTTGCCAAGAGCACCTACAATGGCTTGCAAAAAAACTGCAGAAGAAGCTTCAACAAGAAGGGTCTCTGAACCTTTTCAGCACATAAGGTCAAGTGATGACAAGAAAGTAAGCAATTACAGTCAAAAGCAAATTCACCGAGATCCGAGAAGTGCAAGAGCATCCAAAAAGCTTGCATCAGGAGCAGCACAGCGAGCAAGGTCTGCTGTCGATTACGTCACTTACAATGACATGTTTCTGAAGATCAGTCAGGGAGATGAAGGTCCAGCAATCTATGAAATGTTTGCGACTCCAATTTATGAAAATCTTAGAGTAGACAGTTCTGCGGAGAGAGGCAGACAGGTTCATACAGCGCTTCAAGTTAAAAGACAGATAAATGGAAAACTAAGGGGCCAAAAAACTGTGGAGGTTAACCGAAGGAAGCAAGCTCAATCTGAGAGATCCAGTCGAGTAAAGTGCAGGCATCTCAAGCGGAGGGATAATGTTACCAAAGGGATGAAGAAACAGCCACCTTCTTCAGAGAATAAATGCCATGTCATTGTAACTTCTGTCTGTGGAACTGTCCAGCAGAACCAATTTGAAATACCCATCATCAAGGATGATGGGAGGGAAATTTCTAGCATAGAAAAACAATGTACCTCCATACTATCAGTGATTGAAGAAGTACTTTCCAGCACTGTGCCCAAAACAAATCTCATTAAGGACATAATACATCTAGAACAGACTCCAATGGATGCAGGTGTGAAAAGTGAACCTGAAATATCATGTGTGAGCAGATTGCCAACACAGCAGCCCCTGATCAATACCTGGACAAGTGACGGAAAGGTATCACCCGTGTACCAGAGGTTTTTAGATGAGGCCAGTGATGGTCCTCTCACAGATGACCTGCTGCGGTCTTTGGCAGAGGAGTTGATCTTGCTCGAGAGAAGAGACGTTGAAACACTCAAGACTGAAAAGGAAATTGGCATAGAGTTTAAACATAACTTGCCTTCAAAATTTAAGACATTTTTAAATGAGGTAACATTTAACATATTTCACTTGTACATAGTGTCAGGGTAGCCAGCCCTTCTCCTGGCGAGCTACTTTCTTGCTGACATCAGCTCCAGCTCTTCTTCAATAAACCTGCCTTCAATTTTCAAGTAACCCCAAACACCTTGATTAGCTGGTTTGTGTGCGTTTTATTGGGGTTGGAGCTGTACCCTGCAGGATAGTAGCCCTTCAAAAGCAGGGATGACTACCCCATTCCTTAAGCCGATATTCTGTGGCTCATCACATTGAGTTTCTTTCATCCATCAGGGTGTTTCCTCAGGTGAACTGCATAACACTATCGGATCTTGCTCACATGATGCTATCTCATGGACAAAAGGAGAGGTTCTAGGTAAAGGAGCTTATGGCACAGTAAGTGTTTAAATAATAAACATTTCAAAGCACCCATTTTAGCTTTAAAATGAAAAGGTTTTTCAAAATGTTCTCCAAGCACAATCAAATACAAAGGTTTTATGTTTCTTATTTTGTTCTATGTCTTCGTTTATAGGTGTATTGTGGGCTAACCAGTCAAGGTCAGCTGATTGCAGTAAAACAGGTGGCACTGGATGCTTCAACTTCAGAGATGGCAGAAAAAGAGTATGATCGCTTGGAGAGAGAGGTGGATCTTCTTAAGAACCTCCATCACACTAACATTGTTGGTTTCTTGGGAACAGCTCTCTGTGAGAATACTGTAAGCATATTCATGGAGTATGTTCCAGGTGGCTCCATCTCAAATATCCTGAGCCGGTTTGGACCCTTGCCAGAGAAGATCTTTGTTCTATACACTCAACAGATTCTGGAAGGTGTTGCCTATCTTCATGGCAACAGGGTCATCCATAGAGATCTGAAGGGGAACAACATCATGCTTATGCCCACCGGAGTCATCAAGCTAATCGACTTTGGTTGTGCTCGTCGACTTAGCTGTCTTCAGACTTCAAATGGAAGTAAGAGTGACCTTTTGAAGTCTGTGCATGGTACCCCATACTGGATGGCACCAGAGGTGATAAGTGAGACAGGTCATGGACGAAAATCAGACATTTGGAGCATTGGCTGCACTGTGTTTGAAATGGCTACAGGGAAACCACCCCTTGCACACATGAACAAGATGGCAGCCCTTTTTTACATTGGAGCTCGAAAGGGCTTAATGCCTTCTCTGTCCGATGACTTCTCTACACATGCAAAGGACTTTGTCCAGGCTTGCCTAACCAGGTACATTGCACTTTTACTCAAAAATGAAGAAATATTTGCTCCATTTCTTTTGTGAAGTTTTTTTTTTTAATCCACTGTATATGTAATCTATGTTTTCCACACATTTCTTGTGTTTTGTAACAGTGGGACAATGTTTCTGTTTGCAGAGATCCAAGGCAACGACCGTCAGCAGAGGAACTGTTAAGACATCCATTCATCTCTCATGACAGCCAAGCCGGCAATGGACCAGTGAACTGAAAACTTATTCACCAAATCAAAAGTGACTTTAAAACAATGATACAAAAAAAAAAAATCGACATTGTGACAACATAATTTGACATGGAGAAAATATAATTTATAAAAACACATTGAAGACCTGTAAATAGTCATTTGACAAATGTGCCAATACGTTTTTAACACAAATGATCAAATACACAAAGACTGAGGTTAAGGTAGTGGAAACCATGTAATTTATTAAATCTAAATAAAACTGGGAAAAGACAAAAAACAAAACAAAAAAAAAGTGCCAGGGTTTGCACTTGCCTTATCCAACTGCAATTCAGTGATCAAAAGTAAAATGACGGTTTGTACAATGCTGGCCTCATTTACCAATAACCTCACACTGAAAGAATCAAAATCAAAAGATCAAAACCATTCATCCGTATTCAGAAATAAATGTTGAGGGCGTGTGAAAGCCCAGATCTCTTTGGGTCAGCACTGTGATAATGAAGTCTCCTTTTACCCACCTATGTTTCTGGTCATTTGTTATTGACTTACAGAGTTGCACAATTAGGCTACTGCTTCAAGCCAAGAAATATATAAAATGCACTTCACAGCGAAGGTTATGTAAACTTCATAGAACTATACGTTTTGAGGCACAACCTTTGGCATCCAGCTTAAGGTCATCTTGAAGATCAAAAAAAAAAGGTACAAATTGCATGGCCTCTGACAACATGCCAGGTAATCGGCAGGGTTTGGATTGCCTGCTATTTCACCCTCTTCTGGAACATGGAATACCAGTTCTAGAGCACATCACTGGAAGGCTGCGCTAGAAACGCCAATGATAGATTCTAACACTGAGTCACAAAATCCCCCCCCCCCATATATTTATATATATTTTTATATATATTTTACAAGCAGCTCCAAACCTGAGAAGTTATGGTACAGCTTTTAACATACAAGAATGTATGTAAATGTTTCCACACTCTGTAAACAACTCGTCCCTTTCATTATAAACATGCAGCTCATATAGAGGGTATCAGATGAGGGGATAGAAAACAAAAAAACCTTTCAAGGAACTATGGAACTTAAATCTTGATTCTGCATTCCTTCTAACTAACAAATGAGACGAGCATCAGTTGTTTTAGAGGGTGCTTTCAGTCTTTTAAATTTTCACTGTGGCAAAACTTTTATCAAGTAAAGATTTTTTTTTTTTTTTACTATAATGGCCCTGAAATTCACATACCGGCTCACACTCATACTGACTGTTCATGAGGGAATACTGAGGAAAAAAGCAGCAGTTATACAGAGATGGCGAGAACCGAACTGCCAGAAGATCAGGAAGCATTTTTATTTTCTTTCTCTTACTCTTCACATTCCTGTTTTTTCTCTTCTTAATAATGAAATCTATGCTTGATTTTTCTTTTATATTTTATCCTCTTTTCCTATCAGTTCAGGAGTCCATTCCTTGGGCACTTAACAGCGATTCAAGCATGTCAAAAGTATCTTTGTAGTCTGTGTGTTGGCCATTAGCTAGGCCGGCGCCCTCAGGGCCATGGCTCTCCGCTGGTTTCCTGTCCAGTTTCACTAGGGTGCTGAGATGTCCGTAGCCCACCTGGTATGTGACAGGGGGAGGGGGGAAGGGAAGGTTAAGAACAGAGTTTTGAGATGACACACACTGCTGAACAGATGAACAATGAGAGGAACTACCTGCGCTGCCTTTGGAGCTTTTGTTCTTTTTGGAGTGGTGATTGTGGCTGGCGTCTGGGTTCACCCTCTTGCGTGAGGAACTGGATGCTGAGCTTGCACCATCACCAATGGAAACTACCGGGCTCCTAAGGGCTGAACTCGCTGTGGGTGCCTCGAGGCCGCTCCTGCCATTGCCGCTATGCGTGTGTGTGTGCGAGTGGCCGTGTTTGTGATGGTGACGATGGCCCGAGTGGTCTCTGTGTTTCTCTTTGCTCACAAGCGGGCTGGAATGTTTGCTCTTTGCAGCACCCTCGTCAGAGGAGCTGTGCCGCTCAGAGGACACCTTTATTTTCATTTTTAGCTCCTCCTTACTTGATCCCCCCTTCTCGCTCTGGGAGGAGACTGGAAGACGCAGTTTTAAAGAGGTGCCTTTCTCACGTTTGTCCTGGAGCTTGTCCTGCCCAGGGACTGTCAGTTTCATCTTCAGGGGCGAGGCAGTTGTGGCTCCTGCTCCCTGCTGCCCATGAGACAGTTGGGGTAGGTGTTTGCGGTGATCTGTCTGTGTTGGAGCACCATAGACCTCAGTCTCCACATTCTGCTGATCTTGCCTGCGTTTCTGCACCGCCAATTCAGCAGCGTGTTTCTCCCTGTACTTGTCCAGAGACATTTTCTGTGTGGGTGCTGCAGGTGGAGGATAGGTTGTTGACTGGTGCTTGGCCCCACCACTGGCCTTGTGTTCATGTTTGGCAGGGGTGATCTCTGTACTTTTGTCAGGCCGATGTGGGTGCATAGATGTGTGCGGGGGAAGTTGTTTGACAGAATACGGGTCTGAGCGTACTTGGTCCTGAGGCCAGTCACTGGGAGCGGTGTAAGTATAAGAGGTTCCCTGCATGCTGGCAATAGAATCAAGAGAAAGACTGCTGCTTGAGTTGCCTGACAGGGTCACTGGGAAAGACGTGGAGGCTTTGGAGAATGCTGTATTTGTAGAGACCCCAGGAAGGGCATCCATCAAGGACAGGTCCTGGGTTAACGAGGGTCCCGCTAAAGAGCTGCTATCTGAGGCCTGACCATCTGATTTGGGCTTCTTAGCAGCTTGTGTAGCCTAGAAATATAGCAACTGTGTGTAATTAAACTACAATTTACCGAATGTAAAGACACCAAATGCATGATTTATTATAACCGCTCACCCTCCAGTTACGAATCCTCTTTAACCTGCTAGGTGTCTTCTCCAGTATCTGCAGAAACTCGTGGGTAAGTTCTACAACAAAATTCAAATTAATATAAATTAAATGAATATAAATAGGACAAAATGAGCCTTACGTGGTAATTTAGTGGAATTTCCATTTACCATCAAGAAGTTCAAGTGTAACTGAGCTGTCCACATACTCCCACCAGTGCTTTCCATCAGTGGAAACTGGGATCTCCCAGTTGGACCATTTGCAAGCCAGGTGAATGCAGACACAGGCGATGACTGTGGGCTTGTACTGCAAGCAGAAGGTGGTGAGGTGCAGACTGCAAGAGCGGCATGTCATGGAGGAAGAAGACAACAAAGAAAGAGCACAAAGCGATCAATTGCAGAAGAGATGGAATGCAATGTTGAACATCTAGAAAGTATTATTAAGGTTAAGAAAGCATTACAGCCACTAAGATGCTCCCCAATTCTGAGCAACATACTTCCAAAATTTGCTTGCACAGTTCGGAATTTACTTGATATAGTGGCATGCAATTAAGTCACATTTTACAATTTAAAAGCAATTTAAAGACATATTTTGTGCTCTACAAAAAGGTAGACAGTTTACAAAGGGTACAATCTGAATGGCAAAAGACAAGAGTAGGGATGCTCCGATCAAGATTTGTTTTCCATCCAATACCGATAAGTTAAAATAAATAAATAAATAAATAAAAACAAGTAGGCTTACTCAACATATCCGAATAAGGATACACAGATAGGCTTATGAGGAAATGATCTACTGTCAGAGTGCAGTCAGCCAATTCTGATCAGCAGCTGATCGATTGTAGCATACCTACATTTGAAGTTAAGAATAGCAGTAGAAAGTCTAAAAAAAGATTTTATGAAATGAAAATCTATTATTTGGAATTAAAACTGTGCTAGCAAAAAAATAATAGGTTTGTTACTCATAATCAAGGGTAAACTTGATACTACTGACATAAAACTGTACATTCAATAACAGGCATAAAGGCCTGAAGTCAACAGAATCACAGGGAACAGTGAAGCAAACAAGCATATGGTTACCATCCATATTTACCACATAATTGCAAACCCTTGTAATGAAAGGCATAAAGTTGTTTGGCCTCATTAAGTGCTTATTCTTTAATCTCTGTGAATTTGCCTACAGTCACTTGTTCTGCTATACTGATGCCAGAAGTAAAACTGCATCAATAGGCCCTGAAGAATTCATGAGAAATCAAAGATTTCTCAACCAAAATGCTAACAATCTTTTAGGGGTATACAGTGAACAAAATTGTGCTTTACTCACTTTTGAAAATAAATAACAATAAACTGAAGCCTCAGCCAAAGCTGGATGGTAACCCTTTGCTACAGAACAGAATCAATGTTTGGACATGGGGTAAGAGGAGCTTTTAAATCCTAATGCAACAAAGACAAACAAATTATGACTGCAACACTCATAAAATGCATTAGCTATAGGTGAAAAAAGCAGCCTATACTTTTATTGAAAAGAATAAAAAATTTGCAAGGAAAAACACACAAGGGAATCAAAATGATCAGGTCATCCATCAACTGTCATTGACCGTATGAAACTGGGGTTGACTCATCAATTCAGTTCAATTCAGTTAATTCAGTTTCAAAACCGATAAAGTCCTCATCCTATGGGTAACATGCTCTTGTTTGAGAGAATAACAAAAGGCAAAAAAAAAACACAAAAAAAAACCCCTCAACGTCCATATTATATGCAGATCATATGCTACTCTAGTCCCATGTTCAGACATCGCATACAGTGCTGCAGTATCCCTATGCAAAAAAAGGGGGCAAATACTAATGACAGCTAACCTAATTTAATGAAGACAATAAATAAACAATGAGGGGGAACACACACAAAATAAAATTCCTCTATTTGATTAAATTACAATGAAGACTACACCCTTTAAGGACCTTGTATTACACACCTGATATAAACAATTTTTACAGATTATAAAGAGTATAAAAATACACATCCAATGAAACATTTATTTCAATTTACAAATTCAAACAGGTCCTTAATGGGTTTGCTTGCATTAAAACACAGGTATATCACAATGGAAGCACAACAGATGTCTTTATCTCAAAGATCAAGTCAGGCATTGAATGACAAAAACAAATGGAGAAAAAAAAAAAAAAAAACTTCTAAATAGTTTGAATACGAAAGACCAAAACAAAAGTTTAATTATCACTTTGAGAATAACAAAATCATAGGAAAAAACAAAGGGGTCTGGGTACTTACCGTGAGAACTTCTATGTAATGTTTACATCTGTGTAATCTTTAGCTGCTATTCAGGCTACCAAAGTGTCTTTTTTAGACAAATGCACTTCTGTAACCGAGCAAACGTGAGGTTCAAGAGCACCACTACACTTCACATTGTGCATTCAACCCCTCTGTGCCAACAATGATCCCCCGTACAATACACCGCACTGCAACCGGGGCCGGTGCCGCCGAACCCCCTCCCCACCCCGATCTGAGGGCATGTTTGAGAGGGGGGGCGTCCCAGTAGCCACCGGTGCAAGGAGGGTGTTGGACACTGGTAGGGTAACCTGCAGTAAAGGAAGCTATAGTGTGCAGTCACAGTGCAACAAATGAGGTTCTGGATAACAACCTGTTGGTAGCCATGAAATAGGAAGTCTGTGCCAGATCCTTGCTTGCTGTGAAAATAAACAGAGAAAGAGAAAAGCAAAAGAGTGAGAGTGAATCAAACTCTACATGCGAGTAAGAATGAGACCTAATTATACTCGACACAGTGAGGTTTACCTCTCCATGAACTGCATGCTTAGCCATAGTTCAAAAGCAATTAGTTCAAAGATTAAGTCAGCACTGTTTTATTTCTAATGGTGATTGCAGAAAGCATATGAAGGAAAGTCTATACCTCGCACTAGCTGGGAACATTTCACCACATCAGTGTGTGGATGTTCAATTGTTATTTCAAAGCCTGCAATATAAAGCACATAAATTTCATTCCTAACTGAAGCACACCACTTTCAACATCTGTGGATCATGAAAGACAATCATGCGTTAGTTAGAACAAAACCTTTAAAACAATGCAGAATCACTGATATCCATGTGTCCTGTTGCAAAATAACATCCAAAAATAACTGAAAATCAATTTGTCTTCTTTGTAACAAAGCTTAAGATCACAATTCTGGCAAATTTAGTCATGATGATACAACTTTTCCATCAAAACTCTGAGTGGAAAGAATTCAATTTTTATTTTCAAAGTTGAACCACTGTCAGCAAGCCTCTATGTTCACTCTTAAAATTCAGTTCAAAGTAACCTCCTTCCATAGACTTACCTAAAGTCTGCAGCACTATGGTTTCAAGTATCACCA
Source organism: Chanodichthys erythropterus (assembly GCF_024489055.1). Lineage (NCBI taxonomy): Eukaryota > Metazoa > Chordata > Actinopteri > Cypriniformes > Xenocyprididae > Chanodichthys > Chanodichthys erythropterus. The sequence goes on from NC_090234.1 coordinate 25,247,812, forward strand.
GCTCTTGAGCTTGCTGGAGGTATGCCTGAAGTTCAATAGACAATCATTACATGAGGCTTGTAATGTGTCTTTCTGTATCTTCAACCAATAAACAGAATTCTCTGCACCCTTCCATTAACAGGCAACACTAATTGTTTGCCGTACAATTAACACTTTTTTATAAATTGAGGTGCTCAAGACAATATTTTCCTCATTCAAGGGAGATTTATGTCCCAGCACTGACACACTGGATGTTTAATGTCAGTGTCTCACTAGTCCATTTTCAGTTGAAAGCCTCATTTACATCATTGAGAATCAAAGGTAGTCTGCGAGTTTCAAATGAATGAGAATGCAGAGAAATAACAGAGGCATTTGTTTAATCTGTCCTTCTTAAATGGCTAGTTACAGTAGTTAAAGGGATAGTTCTGAACATTCTGTCATCATTTACCCCATGTCACTCCACACTTACAAATATGGTCAAAGGAACCTCAAAAGTGCTTGCATGACATGCAAGATCAAAACTTATTGGTTCTCATGCATCAAGCAAGCACGTTTGCGCTTCTCTTGACTAGATCTGATGTGCTCTATTTAGGGCTGGGCGATATATCGCATGAGATTGTCACGCGCATTTAGTCAGTAAAGCCGGTTCCCTGATTACCGCTAAATCGCCATTACCTGCTTTCAAATGGAGCGGCATTTAATAGACAGAGCCGTAGTTCACTGATAAGCCACGCAATATCGCGTTCATTATCGAAGGCGATACATCTGCAATATGAACGCGATATTGCGTGGCTTGATGGCGATTTAACGGTAATCAGGAAACCGGCTTTACTGACTAAATGCGCGTGACAATCTCATGCAATATATCCCCCCAGCCCTAGCTCTATTTATATATGCTTACCAATGCTGATATGAGAATAAAAGCATGAATACAGTTCATCATATAAAGTGATCCTGTCGGAGACACAAATTAAACCACTTGTCATGGATTTTCTTTATCAACTTTTTGAAGCATCACCATTTTGGGTGAATACTTTAAATGGAGGGAGAAAAGGGCTTTATTAAAAAAAATCTTTGATTTTATAAAACATGAAATTAATCATGTTTCGAAGATGAAGAAAAGTCTTATGGGTTTGGAACAACATGAGGCCAAGTAAATGATGGCAGAATTTGTATTTTTGGGTGAACTAACACTAAATGTTAATTAGTGGATGTGACAGACATCTGACAAAACAGGACAAGATTTTTTTTAAAAACATCTGGCAAGTGAGAAACTTCTGATCAAAGTTGACTAGTGAGACGCCTGATTCTGTAGCAACAGAATCTAAATACTCTTATGGAGGCAAGTGTAGCAGAAATTATTCAGTGTGATGAAATGTTGGTGAAAAAAATAAAAATAATAATACCCAGGACTTACATTACTCTTTGTATCCAGTGGAGGCTCCAGTGGGTTTAAACACGCATGCGCTACTTTAATAACATGTTCGAGTTTCCGTGGTTGCTCCTCAACTTTTGCAGCCAGAAATAATGTTGTTGGGGAGATGGTCTGAGGAGGGAAGAAAAGAATACATGGTCATGTTGAAAGATGCACGCCTACTTTAAAGGGTTATTTCACCCTTAATTGAAAATGATATCCTCAATTACTCCCCCTTCATTTTATTCCAAGCCTATAAAACTTTTAATTTCAAAACCCAAATGAAGACATTTTAATGAAACCTGAGAGACTGCTGTCCTCCATTAAAAGTCCATCCAACCAAAACTTTGATGCTTTAAAAAGTTCATAAACACATTGTAAAAGAAATCTATATGAATCAAGCGGTTTAGATTTCTGAAGAGAGACAATTGCTTTATATGAATGGATTTAATTTGGCTATTATTCATAAACACTGATAAACGCACATACATAAAGCACATCAAATATGGTAAACGGAAGCTCAAACATGCTTGCTCTACATGCGAGAACCAATGAGGTTTGTTCTTGCGTGTTTAAGATTAATGGACTTTCAATGGAGGGAAAGAAATCTCAACAGGTTTCATTAAAATGATCTTTATTTATGTTTTAAAGATGAATGAAAGACTTGGATCGACAAGAGTCTGAGTAACTGATGACAGAATTTTCATTTTAGGGTGCATTAATCCTTTAAGACATCAGCATCACATGCGATTTCAAAAACAGTGAAAAATGTAATCACAGTTGTGTAGACCAGATATTAGTGTCTCTCACATGTTCATTATGACTGCTGCAGGTAACACTGCATCCTATAATGTATCCATTCCACTTTAACTTTGAAAACTGCATTAACAGTTGCACTGACAGCACTGTGTTCATTCTTACACTTGAGATGAAACACAGAAGCTCATGAATATTTATATGGTTGAAAAGGGTATATGCAATTGATGCAGGCAGTGTAGGTGGAAACACTTACATTTCTGTGGAATTTGGTGAAAGAGTGGTACATATAAAATCTGTGCATGTAAACAATGGCAGTATTTATTGTGAGTTGAGAACTGAATTGTGAGTTAAGGAAACGTAGGGTTATGTAACTCCAGCCATTTACTTACAATTACGTATTCGTGTTTCGTAACGATACAAGTTGGTAGCAAAGCAAACCTATATTTTTAACAAACATCAAAACAATTATATAATTCATATTTTGACAGGTTTAGTAGTGCAGAGCGGCGTTAATATTTACGGCAACCGGCCTGCCCGCGTGCCGCTGACATGTGCGTGAGCTGCGTGCTGTCACGCGCATGGGCAACTTAAACATAAACATAAATCGAGTTACAACTAGCTCACTATAATATTACAACTAGACAGGCGAAGTTATAGCAAGATAGCTAACAGGTATATATACAAATTGTACGTCAATCATTTGTAGAACATTAACATTAATCAGCAAGCGTCTGCGCAATACAAACGCAAGCTGCTAGCATAAGGGTTAAACTGACAATCTCGAGTAATTTCAGCCGAGTTCACAGCTATTACAGATATTCATGATTAACAGAAATGACAGATATTACAGGTGTGAAGGTAAAACAAACAGATACAGCGAGAAACAGAAATGGGCCTGCTGTTGATCAGCACGTCTGAAGGATACACATTTAGTCTCTGGCCCATGTCCTGAATAAGATTCGCGGCTTGCTGTCGACTGGACAGCTCTCTGTCTGGCTCCATTCCGCAGCGACGGGACGGGGTGCTTTCGAGCTGTTCCCGGGTGAAAAACCATTTAGACGATGATCCCCGGCACGCCGCCATTACCGTCCAGCAAACGAACAGAGAGCGAGCGTCACGTATTTTCACATACGTCACGCACACGCAGCGTCACGTCCTTCACGTACGTCTCACAATGCATCACTTCTGGGAACTGTAGTTTATTAGGCATAGCAATGTCAGGTAGAGACAAACTGGGTGGTTTGAGAAATACAAACTTTGAAAGACAAAGATGTTTTATCGAAAACTTTTTAGTGAATTATTTAAAGCAAACACCAGACTCCCCCTTTAAACAGTGGATCATCATTTTGCATTTTGTAGTAAACATTCATATGTAGGTGTACAGGTAGCTATATAGTATTAAAATATTACACAGTTTTTGTTGGTTCAGCACAATTTAATACTTTTTATATTTCATAATTTAATAATAATAATTTTTCATTTAACCAATCATTTTTAAACAGGAAAAAAGGTTACACTTTATTTTACAGTGCCGTAGTTACATTGTACTTACTCAAATAAGTACTGTACTATTAATTAACTACATATATTTATTATAGAGTTACAGTTAGGGTTTGGTTTAGGGTTAGTTACTTATGCATAATTTACTGTTATTACTATAAAAAGTACATGTAGTATCGTGTAACTGCGGCACTGTAAAATAAAGCGTTACCGGAAATGAAGTAAATCAAGTAAGGCTTAATTTTCATTATCCAACTCTCTGGTAACATAATCACTTCTGATACACATCAATACAACTGATCAGTCACTCAAACTGTTTTCTTGACAGTCCTAAAAATTCCAGAGCATTCCCAGCAAGCAGTTTATCCTAAACAAAAGAGTAAAATGAAGATAAGATGCAATAGTATTGGATATTAGTATGCTCTACATGCACTTAATATTTATTAACTTAATCACACTATTATTACCAAAAATGAACAGTTTAGCAGCAACATTATAAATTCAATGTATTTGCAATTTATTTTTGAAATAAAACATAGTGTGTTCAGACAGATAGATAGATAGATAGATAGATAGATAGATAGATAGATAGATAGATAGATAGATAGATATTTTTTACCTTTAGCAAACTATCAAACTCATCCATGGATTCAATCAAAGCGCCTGGCTCCAGTTCCCCAAGTGGAAATGGGTAATCTGTTCCTAACAACACTTTATCCTGCAAGAAGCAGAATCCTTTATAAAATCTAAAATAGCACGTATTTTGTTTTCTGCACATGAAACATCTAGCTTTGCCATTTCATCAGAGTTCACTTAGTTCATTGCTGTAGCTCACTGGTGTCTCTTCTGTTGCAGGGGAATTTAGCATTGCTGCTGATATAAGAATTAAAATAACTACCTTTCCTATGACTTCCATGAGTAACTTCAGTGAAAGTGGATCATGCACTAGAGAGTCAGTGTAGAAAGATCCCATGTATTTGCGTGGGTTGATTTTGTTGTCGGTTGCACAAAGATCAGGGCGCACTTTAAAGCCATGCTCAATTCGGCCAATGGTGAATGGAAAAGCTCCACCTGGAACACAAAGTATGAACTATAACACCACATCCATCAAGACAAATTACAGCAAAAAACAAACAAACAAAAAACAACTGTCTTAATAGTTCAAGGTTATCACTCCAGCTGTTTTGCTGCCCATGAAATCAGAAAGTGATCTAAACATAACATGAATATTTTTACCTCCATGAGCAAAGCAGACCTTAAGTTTGGGAAATCTTTCAAAAACACCTCCAAAAATCATGGAACAAATTGCCATTGTAGTTTCTGCTGGCATACCTGTCAGAAAGAATTGAAATGGGGTCAAACAATGACTTCAATAAAAATGATCACAATCAGCTATTAAACTGTAGGGTGTCCCATGTCAAGACACTCAATCAAACCCACCAACTAACCAAGGCAGCCAGTATTTTGCCATTCTACCATCTGTCTGCATGTCCCACGGATGCACAAATATCGAGCAGTTGAGTTCCTCAGCAGCCTGTTGTAAGACAAAATTTTGTTGATGACAAAATTTCTGATTTTAAAATGCCCTACACATTGAGACAAAACTGAACGACTATTTGACAGAATTAGAGAGCAAACAAAGAGACCAAATACTTTAGTGTGACTGTGGCATGTTCTACTAAAGTCAACTGAACTTACGGCATAGACAGGATATAGCTCTGGGGCATTGAGGTCCCATGTGTTTATATGAGAACCAATTTGCACTCCAGGGAAGCCTAGCTGATTCACACACCGCCTCATCTCTTGTACTGCTAGATCCGGGGCCTGCATGGGCAGAGTGCCCAGCCCAACGAAACGCTTAGGGTATCGCTTCACTGTAGCAGCCAGATCATCATTCAGAATCCCACACAGGTCCAGTGTGTCATGGGGCTTGGCCTTTAGAAATGCAAAGGAACATTGGACTGAAATAACAGACAAGCATCAAAAAGAAATTATAGTAGTGAGGAGTGTAAAAGAGCTAAATATGGGGGTTTTAGGTAATCTAAGAGAAAAGTTTAATTGAAACCAAGCATTTGGTTCATTTTTACACTGATTCTTACCCAGTAGCTGAACATCACAGGCACTGTGGAAAGTGCCTGTACTGTCACTCCTGAAAAAAATCAAACAAATCTCTGTAATAAATAAATAAAACAATGAACTTAAGTTGAGCTGGTCTGTAGATAAAGTAGAAATAAACGTGAACATGAATAAAAAAGAGGGCAGAGCTTTAACAGCTTACGCTTCGGTTGCTCAACAACAACAAAGCTGGAGAATCTCACTCATCCAAAATGACGATTTTCAGTAACGGTGTTCAGCCTTATACTGTTCAATCCGGAGTCAGACACTGATGGAGAGATTTAGGAAGAAGTTGCAACTTTTACAATGCAACTGGATGTTTCTAAATGGTTAGTGCATAAATGTATGTAGTTGCTGTGGATTTGATTCAACTCATCGACTAGCATGTGGCGTGATATTAATCTTTTGTGCATTGAATTGACCATCGTTTGTGAAGCAGTCTGGCGTAAAATGACAGCATGGCAACAAGACTCAACAACTCTTCCTCTTCTCTAAAGCAGCCCAACATGGCCTAAATAGTGTTCTGTGCATCTGTGCAGCCAACGACAGAACAGTTAGCATGCTTGCGAAAACTAAATGTCGGCTCCGTGGCTGGAACAAGGGGCGGTAATATTACGATAAGATCCCCTTCCTACATCACAAGGGGAGCGAAATCTCAAAATCTGAGTGGCTCGTTTTTTCACATGAAAGGCTTACCAAAACAAAGTTACTGGGTTGTCCTTTTTCACATTTTCTGGGTTTGTAGATGCACTGGGGACCTGATTATAGCACTTAAACATGGAAAAAGTCTGACTTTCATGATATGTCCCCTTTAAAATTCTTTTTCACATTTATTTCTACATTACATTATCTATATTACATTTGTTGTATACAGTAGATGGATGGACGGATAGATAGACAATAGATAGTACAGAATTTAATCACCGTATTTACCATGCTTGTCCATATCCTGAATCCGAGCCTCTGCGTCCCAGCAGTTCTCCTGGATCACTCTGAACAATTTTCCATCCTTCATCATTTTAGCTTCTCCCTAGTTCAAACAAACCCATGGTGTTTTTTAACAGAAGAAATTAACTGCATCTAACATTTCTCTGAGTCATGTATCCACATTGTCACATGACAGTTTGTATTTTTAGCCACTTGGTGGCAGTGGAGAGCAAGGTCAAATACAATTCAATGGACTTTAGAATGAGAGGAGTTGCAAAGTTTTCGGCATGACAAGCACATTTTACGTCAGGAATCAATGTTCATTTGCAGTTAGAGAATATGGATTTTTTTTTATAAGGAGTGTCATTCATTCAACCAAATAGTTCATTTAAAAAGTTGTTTTTTTTTACAATTATCATTATTGCAGTCATTCACTCTATATTGTTGTTTGTTTATTACAAGGTAAACTGTGATTATAAGGCACAGTTGAAGTGGTAACATTCATCAAGGTCTATGTGTGTGTTTATATGCAGCAACCGCATTGTTGTGCTCAAGGTGATCCGGTTTTATTCTGCTATTTTACTGAAGCTAAACCCCATGTGGAGCTCTACAGCTGCTCAGACAGGGAGCCCAGGGAAGGCCTGCTGTCCTCTTTTTCCACACACACAAACACTCCTGACTAATATTCTCAAGAATGAGTTTTTTTTTAGGAAGCTTTGCTCATTTGGTTTAAAAAGAAAATATTGCCTGAAGAGGAATTAAAGGGTTAATTCACCCAAAAATGAAAATTCTGTCATTAATTACTCACCCTCATGTCTTTCCAAACCCGTAAGACTTTCATTCATCTTCGGAACACAAACTAAGATATTTTTTGATGAAATCCAAGAGGTTTTTATCCTGCATAGAAAGCAACATGATAACCATCATTCAAGGTCCAGAAAGGTACTAAAGACACCGTTAAAACCGTCAACGTGACTGCAGTGGTTCAACTTTAATGTTATGAAAAAAAAATAAATAAAAAAAATAACGACTTTATTCAACAATCTCTTATCTTACTACTTTTCTGGACCTTGAATGACAGTAATTATGTTGCTTTCTATGGGGGATAAAAATATCTTAATTTGTGTTCTGAGGATGAACGAAGGTCTTACAGGTTTGGAATGACATGAGGGTGAGTACTTAATGACAGAAATTTCATTTTTGGGTGAACTAATCCGTTAAGGCAAAAAAAAAAAAAAAAAAAAAATGCACTGCCTAATGAGCAGTTCTTTCCATTAGTCTTCCATTAGTTTTCCAAAATCAGTCTGTTTATTCAGTCTTTCAGTTTTAAAAAGGTTCTTCTTATTGCAACAAAGAACAGAATAAGTCTGAGTAGACCAGAAACCACCAGACACAGAAACCCAGTACAGAACAATCTAATTATTCTACAGGCCTGCAGGTACATAAAGAGGCTGGCAGATGCTTTAACATCCTCCTGCTCCAAGTGGAGGATCAGATCTGTCTCTGCTGCCCACTCATTCCTCTTGGGGGTCGTAACATACTCTCGCACACTCACACTTTCTCTCAGGAAGAGCTCATGCCAGTTGGATCTATGGCCAGGCATGCAGAACCTTTTCCATCCAGCTGGTGTTCTTCCACTATCATTAGACTAAACTGCAAATTGAGCTGATTTTCTCTGTGAGCAATGATCATTTGTGAAAGAGTGTATTAAGAAAAAATCTTTCATGTTCCAGTGCATATATTTGCATTTTTAAACTTACTTTGCAGTGATGGTGGAGTTGAATGAATCCATCATATCCATACCTCTGTGAAGCACCAAAATGTCAATATTGAGGTAAATTGTATAATGTAATTTTACACTACAAAAATATTACACTTTTGCTATGGCAATGAATGAATAAATAAATAAACTTGGATTTAGTTTGCTTTTTAAGACATGAGAAATGATTAATAGAATTCCTCAGCTTGCTCAGATAAACAAGCAATAAAGGTCAGGGTTAGTGATAAATCCCTTTCATTAATGTTTAACAGATGCATACATTTTAAGAGTAAAGCTGTGGTCTTGTCTTAACACTTTTAGAATTTGATTGTTTTTTTTTTTTTACATTAACATGATAATCTAAAAACCAGACAAGCAGATTTTCTTTATATTTGGATCGGCACATTTTCTATAGGCCTATATTAAATGAACTTTAATGTACACCTGACCAAAACATATCAAAATACAGCAATTTAGAGTCAACTGGCAAGTGAAATCATTAAAAAATTGACAAATATGTTATATAAGCCACTTAAAGTTTGGTTAGACCACGATGACCCATAACTAAATATAACTTTCCAACCTCAACCTACCTGTTTCAGGTCAGGCCATTCCTTTGGTAAAATATGATTATGAATATCGATCTTCATTCTGCTGACATTAAGAGCTCAATTCTTACGTCAGAAGGTTTGACAGCCTTGTAAACTGAATGCTGACTTCTTGTGCAGTTGTGAATGTTCAGCAGTGTGTGAAGCAGAAAACAAACATTCCCACCCCTGAGTTCTGTCTTTTAAAATGGTCCAATGAAAACCCCTGGAAGAGAGACACCAACCAGCATTAGCTTTTTATAACTTGAACACATAACATACCTGTATTTTATGAATTGTCTGAACAAATTCATGTGTTTGAAATGTATGCAATACATGCTAAGGCAAACTTTTACATAAAATATAAATGGTTAAAACAAACAAACAAACAAACAAACATAAAAATATGGTTAAAAAATTATAAGGAGAGGCTGCTGTCTGCAAGAACTATTTTCATGTCTGTTTCGATGAATTAAGAAAATATTTGCCCTGCCTCATCTAATAACTAATAACTTTCCATCCTGCACACCAGTGTCCTCTAGCGGTTACTGGAGGTAGTACGTCAGACGCCACTGGCATTTATCTAGTATTCTGAGATAGGACTAACTGCAGAACCACAGAACCATACGTCATGACAGTCTGAGGACGACAGTGCCAGACTAACAGCCTGAGGGCGGAAGTGGGCGGAGCCAATTTATCTCCGTAGGCATCGCTCCATTTGGAGCATTTTAAAGTTTAAAACCATGTTAATGTGAAATATTGTATTAAAACGATCTAACTGAAATTATAGATATAGATTCACATTGTGTTAATAGCTTAATCATATACACAATCACGTTAAGATATATATATATAGCCTATGTGTGTATTAAAATCCCCTTGTAACCTTTTAATATTTTAAAAGTTCATAAATTTGTTTTATGTCTTAAATGATTAACTGAATATAAATTGAACACAACAAAGCTTAAACACTAAAATCGATAAACATTTATTAATTTGTCATAAAATATTTTACTTAAGCATTTCAGAATGAATCATTGTTTTTCATAATATATAATACGCATTACACGGTTGTACACTAGAATGCATGAATTAAACACATTCAGATCCATCAAACCCAAAAACAAAAGATATTTATTTAATTTTAATAAAATGTACTAAAATGTAAGAGCAAAAGCATTATATAGCCACTAGCTGTGCTTTGCTCTAAAAAAATACAAAATCAAACCAAATTGAGTGTAGATTGAACAGCAGGTACATGATGACAAATTAAATCTAAAAAAATAAACTTTTTTTGTAAAATGTCCATATCATCCTTAATTTGAAAGCAAAACACTAAAGGCTCTTTGGCCAGTTGTCTGTCATCATCTGTTTCAGCCTGTAAAAAATTGTTGTTCCTGGTCTTTTTCTTTCAATATCAGAAAGCACAGCTCTTCCACTAAACCCGTAAAGACCTTTGATTGTTGTGCAGCGCAGAAGTCTTCTGTGATCCGTGGTTCCTTCATGAGAGAAGGGTATAAACAAATGGGATGAGATGTTAAAAGTGTATTTAACAACACTTTGTGTTGTAGTCAGGATGCAGCACAGCATGTATAATAAAGTTTTGACATTCTGTTTTTCTCATGTTTATATATTGAAGACTTAAATCATACTCTGTCACCAATGAAATTAATCAGTTATGTTCAGTATAATTTTTTTTTTTTTTTTTTAAAAGGCAAGCAATTCACATGGCTTTTCACGCTACATTTAACCCCGGGTTATCGTCGTCCTAAACACCACTTTTAACCGTGGGTAAAGTAACGCTCCACATATTGCTTGTATATTTACATGCTTTTGACAGTCACAGAAACACTGTGCATTGTATATAAATAGAAAATTCAGCATTGGAAAGAAAAAAAAAAAACAAATGCTGACAGAAAATGCAACAATTGCAGAGCAGAAAATACTGTTTAATTCTTTTATAGTCTGAAATGTTCATTCAGGATAAACTTGATCTATATGTAATGAGGAAGTTGACTATATGTAATGAGGATGTGCAATGCCTAAGCATTTATGAAAACATATTGTGTGCTTTGTTCATCCAATCAGTGACACTGACACTGCAAATAAGGATGTTAACCAGGGTTTAGTAATGTACAGTGCATATGAATACTCAGGATTAATTGTTAACCTCAGGTAAATGATGATCAGTGTGAAACGTGAATCAAGATAACCCAGGATTCTGTTTACCTGGGGTTAACAATCACCCAGGGTTAACTATTTAAAGTATGAAAAGCCCTCATATATGTTTTTCATTCTAATGAAAAGAGAAGTTCATACATTTTTAAAAACTTTTAACTTTTCCTTTTTTTTTGCTTACCATTAACATGAAGATCCCACACAGCCGGTCAACTGTTTCTAAAACAATAGAATATTATTAAGTTATTCCTGAAAAGATGTGACAGATATAACACACCATCTGTATAAGTAGCTTATGTGTTTATGAAAGTCTTATAAAACTAACCTTGTTTTTGATCAGCTTCTCTTGTTCTGGGGTGATTCTGCTTGTCAATTTACTGCATTGCAAAATCAAAGAAAAACTTAGATATATAACCATAAAAATTGCATAAAAGAAACAAGTTTCATTCTTCTAAAGTCAAAATTACTACTTACTTCATTGCAAAAACAACATTTTAAATTCAGAATACAAAAGAAACGTTCATACCTCCATGAACGACAGTTTTTTAAGTGAATTTGAAGCTGTGCATTCAACCTGTGCCGTCTGGTCGGTTTAAGAGCACTGGGCAGTGGAAGTTGTTGCAGCACGTTTTGCATCGCTGTAAATGAAGTAAAGCGGAGCATCTCCCGATACTAATATGCCTCTAAAATCCACAAAAACACTGATCAGTATTGTAAAATGTAACCAATTAAATAAAATACAGTACCAACAACAAGTAAAATAACAAACCATGAATATGTAAACACCCAGGTGAAAAAATACTATAGTAAATACTATAGTGTTTTTGAACCATACTGTATTTACAACACTAATGAATGCTACATAATACTATAATATTAACTATAGTGAACTGATAAACTAGTATAAATAGTATACTTTAGTTTTTACTACAGTAAACTGTAGTGTATATTGTAGTATAATATACCCTAAAATTGTAGAAAACTTAGTACAATATTGGGTAAAGTAATTTGTTTATATTATTATAGCTGCCATATTATCACAGCAACTATAGAATTACCACAATAAATTAATTCAAGTATTTATAGTACTATAGTATGGTTCAAAAACACTATAGTATTTACTATAAATGACTATAGTATTTATTCACCTGGGCGCAAGCAACGTGAGACGATTTGTAAAATATCAAAAGACGTGATAAAGTGACTTTGAAGCCCATTTACAAAATATCTGAGTCATGTTAAGTGTTAACGATCGAATAAATACACAACACATAAACGTGATCGATTAAAAGCACAACACAAAGAAACTTTTTACCGTGTTCGCTTCTTCCGCCATGATTGTTTGCTTGTTTGTCGTCAACTCCGCCCACATCCAACGTGAGACTATTACTCCGCCCACTTCCGCCCTCAGGCTGTTAGTCTGGCGCTGTCGTCCTCAGACTGTCATGACGTATGGTTCTGCGGTTCTGCAGTTGGTTATTATTGAGTATTCTTGCTGTTAAAAAAATAGTTGAACAAAGTGTCATCTATTTATTGCCACAGTAATAGCCTACTAATTAGTAATGTTTAGCATACTGAGTTTAAAAATATCGCAAAATAACATAGCTGACTTTGAAAACCTCAACCATTTAAGAAATCTATTTTTAAAATCAAAAGCAACTTTGGTTAAATCTATGTAATGTATTTTCGTTTGGAAAAAAACATATGGGACATTTCATTTGACCCTTCGCCAGGAGTTTGACTGACAGGCGATCTAACCAATCATAACGCCGAATCCGCCATTTTGTCCGTCAAAGCAGTCAGGGGAGTTAGCAGATTAACATAGGTGGACTTGAAATTGAAACAAAGGTGTGTACTGACATCTTTCCGCGATTATAACAACATTATTTGATGCTATAAATGAACTAGTAGGAAGAGATGATCGGTTCTGCTATGTATTTTTCACTGCGTGAGGACATGATGTGTGGCGAGAGATCGGCATGGCTCGTCGGACATAGCACAGTAACTAAAGTGGGCGGGTCTTTGCGAACGGTCAATTCCCTAAAAAACCAAAACCCGTGATGAAGTGACATCACTAACGGCCTCATAAAAACGGTTGCTTTCCTTTGGAACTACTTTCGTCTCCTTCCGCTGTGTTCAAACGGCATTTTAAATTCGCAATGTCTATGACATTCGTTGTTTATTTATTTATTTATATTGTATTGTTGATTGAACGCAAACAGCGCGTTTTTGACGTAGGAGTAGGTTTTATATCGTGAATGGAAGCGAAGTTGTGTGCTATTTGTTCCTGCAGTTTAGAGCGTGTTTATCTCACCATAGAGGGAGCTCGAGAGCTAACGTCTGTTTTCCACTTGAACCAGTCCAGAGCGGGTTTCTACTAATGAGGAAATGGAAACCCGGACTGGATCAAGCTACGTGCCGCAACATTTCATTACTCGTGTTAATCACAGTGTTGATTAGCCTACCACCTGCTCACAATGCTATAGAAAAATCTTGAAATCCTACCAACCCTACTCAGAGCCGTTGAAAAACATTTAACCTACCTTTACCGGTTTTAGGAAAATCATGCATATTCGATTTAATCTAGAACGTCATCGGTCTACAACTCCAGGATGTCCTGCTGAAAGGTTTGGGCCATAGAATGTAAAAAAATGGACAGGGAGGGAATGTTACTGTCGCTCAGTTCCACTTGACCCTGCTTTGTTACGTGCACAGCCGGGCGCTTGACATTCTTTTTGGATTTCTTTTGGAGCTTTCGTTAGCGGAGAAACACAAATGCAGCAAAATTTAGCGGGAAAAAGGTTGCCAGGTTTCACAACAAACCCCTACTCAAAACTCCAATCGCGTTTCATGGGGACTCTCTCGATAAAAATCGCGTTCCGGGGAGAAAAGTCCACGTTTTTGGCGCGGTTCATCTAGTAAAATTTGCATTCCAGAGGCTAATTATCATGTTATGTGGGTCGTTTCAACCCGCGGACATGAAAAACGACCCGCGCAATGGTGTAAAAGTAGCCCAATTCCACAGGAAAACCGTGGACTTGGCAACACTAAAAAGTCCATTGTCAATAGTGTAGAGATGTATGAAGCACAGCACACAGAATTAAACAGCATTGCCAAGTCCGCAGTTTTCCCCCGGAAATGGGCTACTTTCACACTGTTGCCGTGGGTTGTTTTTCATGTCCGCGTGAATGCGAATTTGACCAGGGGAGCCCCGTCAAAACCGTGAATTTTACCCTCCGGAATGCGATTTTTTTTTACTGTGGGACCACCTTGAAATGCCATTGGGCTAGTTTTGAGGAGCAATTGTGCGGGTTTTGTTGTGCAAACCTGGCAACCCTGCACATAAGTCACTTTAAAACCAGATTTCTGCTGGTTACCGCGGCAAATGCCTGACCAACTCGAACTCATTGCAAAATCGAAATGGGGAAAATTGTTCATCCACACTCCATTGAAATAACAGGATTTCGTCCGCAAAAATGTGACGAACAACGGTAAATGTGATGTGACGCACTTTAACTGGCCATTTTTGTCCGAAACTTAAGTTATTAAAATGGTCACTTATGTAGACATATAAAGCAATAGGCTATCACATTAGGCTACTAAATCTATGTTCTGGTGTGATTGCTTACAAACACAACTAATACAAACATTATCTAGCTAAATCAAGGTTGGAGATGGCTGTTTGTGGCAACTATGACTTTGTCATAGGCTATGAAACTAATAAAACCGTTTCTCAGATCTGAAGGGTGATCTACTGAGCTGCATCGCCTCTAAGATTAGATCTAGTCAAGATGTTGAAACTATAGAGAGCGGCAAACTATCTCCATGTCAAATTACAGTTGGGTGGCTGCAGTTCTTACGCTCGGATTGGAGTTGTTCTCGGTGGGAGGGTAGGGTGGGGTGGGGGTCCGTTGCTGATGCTGGGCAGATTGCGTTTATCTCCGCATCTCTGCTCCGTTACCCTTAATGCTGCCACTGGATGGCTGCGCGTCGCATTTCGACGTGAGATCATTTATTGAGGGCTTCATCTGATTTCAAAAAAGAGAAAAAGCAAACAAACATGACAGACAGTACGACTTCTGATCCATGCTCTGTTCCCAATCCGACTATTGTGGACCCGTCGGCTTTGCGAAACGGACAATGCGCCGCTGCCCAGGATCCGAACCTACCCAAAAGAGGGAGCCAGGGCGATCCTTTCAATATGGACCGGGACCAGGAGATGAAAATTACAGATAGCGTTGAGGGCCAAGGTAAAGGCATCATCTTTTTAATATACAACAGAACAAGCTGTACTTTTCTAGAGTTATTTCAGAAATGCATTTATAAGACAATGATATTCTTTAAAGTAGAATTTATAAGGGATGTGATGTGAATGGAGGCTCGCAAAGGTTGCGGTCCAAAGAGGCACGCAGACGTTCTTGAAGCTATTAATAATTCAGGTGAGCACAAAACAATCACAGTTTAAGTTAAGAAAAAGACCCGAGATTAAACCTCCTTTGTTTGCGCGTTCAAGAGTAGGCTATTGTTTAACAAAATATATTTAAACTAAATAGCTTTTAAGTGAATAGATGGACATGTTCTGTCTATTTCAGTGGATAAACTTCTTTTTTTCTCAATTCAGTTTGTCCTGTCGCGCTCTGTATGTCGCGTTGAGTCTGTGATACAGCACAAAGCGGCAGCCTAAATTTAAAGTTTGAACATTTTCATGTATCGCATCAATTTCGTTCATTATGCTATTATCATAAACTTTCTTAACTCTATGTTTTTGTCAGGATTGTCAGTAGTGACGTGGCTCGGCATGCATATTACGTCACGATGTGATTTTCTCAGTTATTGCAGTTCGAAAGATGTCATTATGTCATTTAGCGTACATATAATAATTTTAATAATTATATATATATATATATATATATATATATATATATATATATATATATATATATATATATATATATATATATATATATATATATATGAAGAGCAGTAGCTACAGCAAAGCATTATCACTTTATATGAAGTTTATTTAATGTCCTCACACC
The DNA here is from genome assembly GCF_024489055.1 of Chanodichthys erythropterus. Classification (NCBI taxonomy): domain Eukaryota; kingdom Metazoa; phylum Chordata; class Actinopteri; order Cypriniformes; family Xenocyprididae; genus Chanodichthys; species Chanodichthys erythropterus. The sequence goes on from NC_090234.1 coordinate 25,264,069, forward strand.
TGCTTCGTACTCTTCTTTATTGTGTGTTTTGACAGTGAAGTGGTTATATAATTTTAATGGTTGTTTGTGACAGAATAAAAATCAAAAGTTGATCAAATGAATTAATTAATTGTAGGCTATTTGGATTTTTTATTAAATCTCCATGAATTCTAATTTTGTACAAAAAGTTTTTTTTTTTTTCAGTCAAATGTATGTTTTTTTCAGTATGAAGTGCTTTTGCTAACCTGCAAGTTATTGCAACAGGCTCAAACCACTTTTTCAAGATTTGGGAGGAACAAACGTTATAGTTTATGATCTGGCCATCTATGTTGGTTAGGGTCCTGCTATAGTCTTTGTTTCTGCTATACTCAAACTCAACCTATGGCTGACTCGCACATCAAGTGAAGCTCTTCAGAGGTGCATCATATCTCATATCAGCACTTCCACTCTTAGAAGCAGCATTAGTCTCTGCACCTGCAGGATCTGAGTGTTGCTGTATGCTGTAGCACCCCCCTGTGCAATGAGTTTGAGCCGCTGAATTATTCATAAGACCTCCACCGGTGAAATTGTGAGGGCATTAGAATGTGACTAAGAAGTCTAAGAAAATTAACGAAGAAGCAAAAAAAAGGAATTTTAGTTAAAAGTAGCAGTCTGTTGTTGTTCAGCTCTCTCTCTCTATCTTTTTCTATATATACACTATATTGCCAAAAGTATTAGGACACCCCTCCATTGAATTCAGGTGTTCAATCACTTTCATGGCCACAGAGGTATAAAATCAAGCACCTAGGCATGCAGACTGCTTCTACAAACATTTGTGAAAGAATGGGTCGCTCTCAGGAGCTCAGTGAATTCAAGCTTGGTACCGTGATAGGTTGCCAGCTGTGCAATAAGTCCATCCATGAAATTTCCTCACTAATAAATATTCCACAGTCAACTGTTAGTGGTATCACAAAGTGGAAGCAATTGGGAACAACAGCAACTCAGCCACGAAGTGGTAGGCCACGTAAAATCACAGAGCGGGGTCAGCGCGTGCTGAGGCGCACAGTACACAGAAGTCACCAACTTTCTGCAGAGTCAATAGCTACAGACCTCCAAACTTCATGTGGCCTTCAGATTAGCTCAGGAACAGTGTGTAGAGAGCTTCATGGAATGGGTTTCCATGGCCGAGCAGCTGCATCCAAACCTTACATCACCAAGTGCAATGCAAAGCATCAGATGCAGTGGTCGCCGTCACTGGACTATAGAGCTGTGGAGACGTGTTCTCTGGAGTGACGAATCACACTTCTCTGTCTGGCAATCCGATGGACGAGTCTGGGTTTGGCGGTTGCCAGGAGAACGGTATTTGCCTGACTGCATTGTGCCAAGTGTAAAGTTTGGTGGAGGGGGGATTATGATGTGGGGTTGTTTTTCAGGGGTTGGGCTTGGCCCCTTATTTCCAGTGAAAAGAACTCTTAATGCTTCAGCATATCAAGACAATATTCATTGCAATATTCAAGGACAATTTTATGCTCCCAACTTTGTGGGAACAGTTTGGGGATGGCCCCTTTCTTTTCCAACATGACTGCACACCAGTGCACAAAGCAAGGTTCATAAAGACATGGATGAGCGAGTTTGGTGTGGAGGAACTTGTCTGGCCTGACCTCAAAGTGATAGAACACCTTTGGGATGAATTAGAGACTGCGAGCCAGGCCTTCTCACCAACATCAGTGCCTGACCTCACAAATGTGCTTCTAGAAGAATGGTCCATAAACACAATGGGTCTCATTCATGAAACAAGAGCAGAACGAATTTTTGTGTAAATCGTGTGTAAAGTGGTTCTGGCGTAAATTTTTGGATTCATTAAAATGTTCGTATTTTCCAAATGTTAGTTGGTACGAAAGAAATCTACACCTGCTCCCAGTCATGCATAAATAGTGCGTTTAACATCCGAACGTTTTGCTCATTAATAAGGCTGCATTTTAATTCACCTTAATAAGGTACATATTTATAGCATTTTGAAAAAAATATTATATATAGTAATCACATACGTTTTTTCTTTTTACTTTTGTTGTGAGAGCCAGTAATAAGATGCGTTCACGTCACCTTGTATTTACCGCTATCTTGAAATGACATTATATTTGGAGCTGTTCACGTCCTTTTGGTCCATGGACTGGAAATGATGCGTTTCCATGGCACCACTATCAACGCCTAATAAATCAATTTACAACGGTCAGGTGGTATAGTGGCCACATGTTACATGTGGGAGCTTTCAGAAAACTCCCAGCTTACAAACTGTAATTACGAACTCTACGAGGACGTGAACGCTTTTTACAAGCTAGAATCTTGTAACTGCAGGAATTACGAGGCCCATGCACGCGCGTCCCATTTACGACTGATTGGAATTCATTAACACACACACACATTTCACTATCACTTCTGACGTTTACGTAGTATTTGTGAATCAGGAGGAGAGTTTTCGGGAAAGTCTGTTTACGCGCAAATCACTCACATATTTACTCGTATATTTACGAATGTTTCATAAATGAGACCCAATGGTCCATAAACACACTGTTATAGCTGCAAAGGGTGGGCCAACTCCATTTTAAACCCTACGGATTAAGAATGGAATGTCATTACAGTTCATGTGCACATAAATGCAGACGTCCCAAAACTTTTGGCAATATAGTATATATATATATATATATATATATATATATATATATATATATATATATATATATATATATATATATATATGGTCTACTGCTGTGATATAATTATTTAATACAACCTGTGGTTGTTCACTTTACATGTCACTCAAACAGTCTCTTCCTGTCTAAGCTGCAATTCTGACCAAACTTTGTAATTTAGTCAGAGATCTGTTTGCTCAAGAGTAACTTGAACTGGCAGTGGCAGCCATCAGGATGGACAGCTAGTTTAGAGCTCGCATTGGCAGCCTTCAGTAAATTCTTTGCACACATAAAGCAAGTATAGACTTTAAGCCACCATGGCCAGTTGGCAGTCAGAATTGTTGGCACTTACTGTCTTATAGGCCTACTTTTTATGAAAATGTTCAATTTTTTTCTACTTAACTGCAGTTATATAAAAGGGGGTCACAGTTGCTTATTAAACTAAAATAATATGGATTTCTTCATATTTGTTCATTGAATTTGAACACTGCCCTGTTGTCAGACATGATGCATATGTTTTTAAAGGGAAGCATATCCTGTTTTTCTAAGTTACATCATTAATTCTGAAATGGCTTAATTCCACTTACAGCTTTTCCTACAAGTTGAAGAAAAAGCAAATCTTTTAGCCGATGTCCTTTAAGCCATTAAGAGGAATGTTTCTCTCTCTTTCATGCAAACCCTATTAAGCATGGAAGAAATGCTGGGTCATGTGGATGTCCTGCTTCCACATGATTAGCAGACGGATGGAGTGGGGGCAGGCCCTTTACATTGAGTTTCAGCTCATTGTATGTGCCTATAATCTGGAGTTTGCATGATGTGAAAGTACAAACTGAGGAAATGTATTGTGTGTAAAGGTTTGTGTGGTAATAGATCTGGACAAAGTTCAGCTTGACTGGAGTGTGTTTTTGGTTTGGAAATAATAGTTTTGAACTTATGAGTTACATTTGTGCGAGTGCAACACATGCTCCCGATCCTTACTGATGAAATAAATCATGTGAGTGGCCACATTCCCCAGATCTGTTTTTCAGCTCTTACAATCACACTGACTGACCACCTATTGACTCTGTGCTCATAACCCTCAGCATGTGACTTCCATGGGCTGACAGATCAGTTCGGTGTACATGGGGGAAGATATACACAGCCTCCCACTGTCACAATGACATAGCTGCCATTCATTTTGAACAGATGACAAAGGCATATTTGAGTTTTACCTCTTTAGCAAACACAGCACAATATAAACATTGCTTGGTCGCTTAACAATAGACAGTCAAGAGGTTCTGTGGCTTCTCTCATTCTTATTCATAATTACACTCACTGATTAAATTTGTGACCTGTGGTGTAGAATTTATCTTTAATAATGCCCTGATAAAGACTGCTGAGGGACACAGATGTATTGTCTCGCACAAACCATCATTTGGAATCTGCATGTCCTAGATGAGATGGAGACCTATCAGCTTGTAAGTTATGCTGGTGTTTGTGGAAGCCTGTTTCTGCCTCAGAGCAAAAAATAAATAAATAAATAAATAAAAAGGTAATTGTGAGCCGAAGTTTAAAATTAAGAAAGAATGTCACTTTCTTTCTCTTAATTGCGACTTTATATTTCAGAGCGTGACTTTATCTCATAAAGTCAAAGTGAGATATAAAATTATATTTTCGTTCAGAAGTTTTGGTTTAGTAAGATAAAAAAAAAAAAAAAAAAAAATATATATATATATATATATATATATATGATCTTCGGGCCCTTAGACGTCACTGCATCACATACAGGAATGCTACTGTAATGGAAATCACAACATGGGTTCAGGAATACTTCCAGAAAACATAGTCGGTGAACACAATCCACCGTCCTATTCGCTGTTGCCGGCTAAAACTCTATAGGTCAAAAAAGAAGCCATATCTAAACATGATCCAGAAGTGCAGGCGTTTTCTCTGGGCCAAGGCTCATTTAAAATGGAATGTGGCAAAGTGGAAAACTGTTCTTTGGTCAGACGAATCAAAATTTGAAGTTCTTTTTGGAAAACTGGGACGCCACATCATCCGGACTAAAGAGGACAAGAACAACCCAAGTAATTATCAGTGCTCAGTTCAGAAGCCTGCATCTCTGATGGTATGGGGTTGCATGAGTGTGTGTGGCATGGGCAGCTTACACATCTGGAAAGGCACCATCAATGCTGAAAGGTATATCCAAGTTCTAGAACAACATATGCTCCCATCCAGACGTTGTCTCTTTCAGGGAGGACCTTGCATTTTCCAACATGACAATGCCAGACCACATACTGCATCAATTACAACATCATGGCTGCATAGAAGAAGGATCTGGGTACTGAAATGGCCAGCCTGCAGTCCAGATCTTTCACCCATAGAAAACATTTGGCACATCATAAAGAGGAAGATGCGACAAAGAAGACCTAAGACAGTTGAGCAACTAGAAACCTGTATTAGACAAGAATGGGACAACATTCCTATTCCTAAACTTGAGCATCTTGTCTCCTCAGTCCCCAGACGTTTGCAGACTGTTATAAAAAGAAGAGGGGATGCCACACAGTGGTAAACATGGCCATGTCCCAACTTTTTTGAGATGTGTTGATGCCATTAAATTTAAAATCAACTTATTTTTCCCTTAAAATTATACATTTTCTCAGTTTAAACATTTGATATGTTATCTATGTTGTATTCTGAATAAAATATTGAAATTTGAAACTTCCACATCATTGCATTCTGTTTTTATTCACAATTTGTACAGTGTCCCAACTTTTTTGGAATCGGGTTTGTACTTTTGAACGCTAGTGCACATTGTATAATATGAAGTCATAAATTCCTTTTAATATGTTTTTTTTACTCTGAGGTGGAAACAGGCTTTCATCGCTGCTTCATCCTCCACTAGCTAAAGATCTCGCAGGGCTCTTTGCAAACAGCATTTAAAGTCATATCATTTGTGACTTGATACACAATAAACTGAATTTATTAGTGGCATCTAAATCTTGTTGAAACCATTTTGCTCTGCTAATTAAACACAGAGCCATTGCCCCTGTGACAGTGCAGATTCATTTCTGCTCTTTAATATCTCTCTCTCCAGGCTCAATGCCTGTCATGGTCCAGTGAGTAAATAATCAGCCCCTGTTGTTTGTTCTCCTATAGTGCACTTAATTTAATTGTATAATGGCCTTTAACCAGTGTTTTATTTACTCTGTTGACAGGTCTCTTGGAGAGCAGCATGCGCCTGAAGCCTCATGAGGCTCAGAGTTACAGGAAGAAAGCTCTGTGGGTGTCCTGGATTTCCATTGTGGTGACGCTCATCCTGGCTGTGGCAGGTTTCAGTAAGTTCATGGTGATGCTTTTTCTGGCTGTGGCAGGCAGCCTTCAGGATGTTCAGCTAGTTTCAGTTAGAGCTAGTCTCAATCACCTACAGACTGCCCACAGTCTGTTCACCAACTGTCTGATACATATTGCACACAAGACTAATATATAAAATACTACTTTCTCAGTCTGGCAAACTCCAGTCTGATTAGCTGACTAAATTATGATTATTCTTATTATACATTTTCTGTACAACTGTTCGCAGTGATGCCCCAAAATTAAGTGGAATCTAAGTGGGCCGTTCTTGGCCAAAATAAGCTGCAATGTGGACCGGACCTTATGCTGTTGAGTCAAAGCCCTGGCTATGTGAGACATCCATCAGGATGGGCAGCTAGTTGAGACTAGAGCTGGCAGAGCCAGTCTTCAGTAAATTCAAGTATAGTACAGAACTGACTACTGTGGCCAGGATAGGCAGTAAGAATTGTTGGCACAGCTGAGTTATAGTTCTTAAATGTTTTAGGTTTTCCTAGTAGTTGGGATGTGTTTTGGTAATTAATTACAGAAAACTTGTATTCCATTACTGTATATTGATCATGTTAGTGGTAATCCATGTGAAGTAGTATATGATCTGTGTAGGTCATTGTTGTAACAAGTAATGAATGAAAACTCTCCTCTTGATAAATGAAGATAAATATTTTCATGATAAAGATTTAGTGTAATGTACGTGTTTCCTGCCATAGTAGAACTAAACACATATTTGTTTTTTTCTGGTCAGGTAGAAAACAGACACAGTTATATGAGTATATAAACAAACAAACAAATAAAATAAAATAGTATATAATAAAAAAATATATAATATACAATAAAGTAACTGAACAACTGTAATGATATAGCATATAAAGTTTCTGTTAAACCTACCACATAGTGGGCAAACATTCAAAAATGAAATTCATCATAAATTATTCAAAACTGTATCAAATTTATGAACAAATTTTATTTTGCCAATATAACATATATATATATATATATATATATATATATATATGTTTTGCCTACTTATGTTTCAGCAGTGTTGCAGAAGACAGTTTTGTCAGGTGAAAACTTTAAATGAAGACAGCAGCACCTCTGCTGCTATTTAAAGCTGATGTGTGTAATTGATCCGATGTCTCATAGAGACAACTAGTAAACCATTCAGAGATTCAATTTCCCATGCTGTGGCACAACATTGCTTGGCTTTCTTTTTAAGAAATTTCACTTTGTGTTGTAAACATTATATATAAAAACCTAATATGCACAATTGCACAAAGTTTTGTAATTTTTCACTCTTTATTTCTTAGGGCCCTATTATACACATGGCGCAATGCGACAGCAGGCGCAACGCAAGTGTTTTTTGCTAGTTTCAGCCCGATGCAGTTATCAATTTCAAACGCCATGTTGTTTAAATAGCAAATGCATTTGCACCTATTTGTGCATCCATGGGCGTGCTGGTCTGAAAACAAGGTGTGTTCAGGTGCATTGTTGGCATGTTGCTATTTTGAGGCAACTGAAATAGACTGCGCTATTGACCAATTGAAACCTGGTCTAAAGTCAATGGCACAATATTTGTTTTGTTATTTAAAGAGTGCGTTAGTAATATGTGCCTATATGAAGGTGCACAACACGTGTGTTATTACACACACAGGGACGTGCAGCAGCACACAAACATGCCAAATATTACAAATTAAAGGATTACAATGTAAAAGATTATTATTGTGTGCATAAAGATAAAAATGCTTTGGTGGAATCTGGGTTGTCCCGTATATGGTCTGCTCGCACGCTTTAATGCATGAGCAGATCCGTTTCCTCGCTAGAGAAGCTTTCAGTTTTTATGCTTGCAAATTCTACCATCTAAATAGCGAATCCGCCATGAGCGTACTTTAGACTTTAGAGCCTACATGTGCCGTGCACTTTAGACTATGCACTTAAATCGTTAAAATAGGGCCCTTAGTATTCATCTCTCCTTTTTTTGTAATAATAGTTTGCATTGTTTCTTTCTAATGTTTTTTCTTGCCTCTGTTGCTTTTAGTTTGTATGACTCTATATACTCTGTAAAGCTGCATTGAAACTAATTATTATGAAAAATTCTGATGTTAGGTAGAAAAAAACATGCTGTTAACTTATTTTGTATGAATGATTTAATTATAATATCATGTGTACAGTTTTCACACACATTAGCTGCCTTTGTAATTTAGTAGGTGGGTCCATCTCAGTGGGTTCAACATATTTGGGGCTTAACTGGTCATAAGATTGAGGCAACGTGCAGTCCAGGAATGTTGCTCATTTTAAAGGTGTAACATATGTGCTGCAGATACTCATTCAAAATGTTGAAGCTCTCTGACACCTACAGTTGATGTGAAGATTTTGTTTCTTTGATGCTTTTTCTGTCTTCACACCATTGATTTAGTAAGCACTAGGATGGAGAGGCCTTTTCAATGCATTTTATCATTAGAATGAATGTGCTTTATATATCATATTTATGCAGTGCTTTTAGAAACACAATATAGAATCTGTCAAATTTTTGATGAATGAATAAAAAGCAGGTCAGTACACTTAAATCAAATCATGATATAGACTAGTATCTGTGAATATTAAACCGCAAAAAAGACTATTTAAATATGAATTCTGCATGTCTGTGTGTCTCTGAAATTAATGGCACAGAAGCGCGGTTTCATTTACCTCATACACACACACGCGCGCACACACACAGGGGTGGATTAAGGTGGTCAGGGGCCCCTAGGCTGATCTTTGTGTGAGGCCCCCACTTAATCATTATGCTTTACTGGAAAAATGTATTTAGTGCCATACATGGTCCACACGCAAATAAGGTTAACTGGCATACACACACATTGAGACAGCCAATACTACAGTTTTTCTTCTACATTCCTTCAACTGGTGGACCACCACAGTAAAAAATTTACCAACACACCACATAAGTAAAATGGGAAATTGAAAATCATAATATATAATATATAATAATATTATATAACCAATATATAATGCATAGCCTAATCAGCGCACGCATAAAACTTGCCACAGCGCACCGGCAAACGTAATTATTATGAATGTGTAACTTAGTGAAAAAACAGACAGAGACTGTCTAAACATTTAAATAATTTATTGATAATGTTTTCTGTTTTCGGCTGCAAAGATGAAGACTACGATGCTGATTCGTCATACACACAGTAGTGGACGCGCCTATATGCATGTTTCATACGGATTACATAATCTGAGAATATGTATTTTCCAGTTGAATTGATTCGATTAAAAGTAGACATTTCAATCTTTCTATAGATATATTTCTTGTGTCTGTGTGGGAAGTACGGTTCATGTTTGTTATGTGCTCAAGTTCACAGAGACGGCAGAACACGCATCCTCATTATTTTCATTTTACAAAAGCACAGCGTTTTCTGTTATTGTGAGTTTACAGAAATAAAAGTAGACCCTTTACAGTTTGTTTTACTCTTATCTGTATGACCAAAATGAGTATTTTAAGTGATCGCACCGGCGCCTCCATGTCATGCAGTGAGCAAGCTTTCCACACAAACACTTGGATATACACCTAATAATAGCGCACATTTATCTAGGACTAGGCTAACATTAGCTACTACTTACATGTTTCAAGTGATAAGCCATATTTGAGGTTGATGAACGATAGGTGAATGTTTAGATTTCCTGGCGTTAACGATCTCCCCCTCACGAACTGCCTGACTTCACCACTTCTGTCTTGATGTATCCAATGCCTTTAAGTATCAAGCCAATTTTGGGATTTTTTTCAGTATATCTTGTTCACATTGTTCTTTTAACCTTTGTATTTTCCATTTTTTTGTGCTCCACTATTGTAATTTCTTTCGGACATTTTGCCGAAATGCCGTCTAGCAATAGCAGTAAATGAAAATGATTGACATGATTTGATCAGCAGCTGAATGCAAAATAACTTATTTATTTTCTTATGGGCCATTGAGGGTCTTTTTTTGTTCGCGCTGAAGTAAATTTAAAATGATTAAAAAAAAATAGTCTGGCCAATCCGGGGCCTCTAGGCTGCAGCCTAGGCAAGCCTGTGCATTAATCCGCGCCTGCACACACACCCACACACACACACACTGAAGCACATGTGACACTCGCAGTGTTTTCATCCTCTGTCGCCTCACTATATGTGGACATGAACACAAAAAAATTCATCTCCAGAGTCACTCTGAGTCAGTTAATCAGCATTTTACCACTTCGTTTGAGAAAATCTATCATCATACACCATAAACACACAGAAACTCAAAGCTCTTGGTAACATGTCAAAATAAAAGTTTGATTTAACTTGACGGAAACATATTACTATTGTGCAGTAGAATTTATATATGTTTCAATGTAATAATAATTCTAACACTAATAGACCTATGATAATAATAATAAATTATTAAAACTATATTTTTAAGGAACAATCTCAGTTTTTTTTTTTCATGTTTTAATTTTAACAGTAAAGCTCTGTTGTGCAGCTCTTTGTTTTACAAATTTTAATTTCATGATTAAAAGATAAATTAAAATACGCAACAGAATTTCTGTAAAAACAAAACATTTCATAAAAATACATTTTTTAATTAATACATTTTTTTTTTAAGAATTCAATTAATTAGACATTCTTTTTGATTATTAAAATGTAATTAAATCATTAGAATGGAATCCAGAAAAAGAATTTGCTCAAAATAAAACAGAATATGAGGGAAAAAATAAAACATTTATTATAGGGCCCTAAAAAATTTAATTTTTTTGTTAAACTTCTAATAAATTGTTGGTAAACTGGATAAGTTTCATTATTTAAATTAATTAGACATGCTTTTTGATTATTAAAATTTAATTTAACCATTAAAATAGAGTACAAAAAAAATAAAAATGGGAAAAAATGGAATCCAGAAAAATTTAAAACGGAACAAACAGAATTTGGAAAAAAATAAAACAGAATTTGGAAAAAATAAAACAGATTTAATAGGGCAATGACTCCCCCAGCTGAGTCTTGGTTTCTGCCAAGGTCTCTTCTTCATTCTAACCATCTTTGTAAATTCTTTCTTAGAATTTTTGCCATTGTCTCAATTACTAAAGATTGTAAGGCATTTTCTATGTAAAGCTGCTTTGGAACAATATGTCAATATGCGCAGGCAAAGAAATTGTCTAAAGACGTGAGCTCAGAGAGATGAAGATTTATTGTACGGCCCTGAAATGAAGGAGAAGAGCAATTACTCATCCCCATAGCTTTTACGATTTATAATACAGCCATCATTCACCTTCACCTTACAAACAGACACACGACACCCTACTTACATATGCACATCATTATGTCATCCCTGTCTATTTGTAATCATTATTTCGTAATATGATGGTTAATGGAGAAGAGGAAGTTGGCATTTGACCCATACAAAGCAGACAGTCTGTTAATCACGAGTTGTCCTCAGCAATAAAGCATATGGTTGTTGGACATTTAACATGACAATAGTAACTATGTTGTCGGAGCCTGTGAACTTCCCAAAAGCTACTAAATCTGTTTTAAATTCAATATCGACTGTGTCTTCAATTTGTATCAGTCAATTTTCTCTGCCTCCGTAGCCTTCATTTGTGTAAAACCCATGGCTCATCTGTTCACGAGCAGTCTGTAATTCTGAATGTCTCCTGCTGAAACAGCTTGTTTTACTTGTCTGTGTTTTGTAAGACATAATAATGTGGCATGTGGCAGCAGTCACTACACTGTCACTCTTATCATACAGTCACACTCTCACTGTAAAAAATCCTTCTTCACTGAACAGACATCATGACTTGTGATGCCAGTGGTGTGGGGCTTGTGACTGTCTTTGGATTCTTAGAAGAAGAACACCCAGCATTGTTTTTGTGGTTTGGCCTGAATACTTCCATTTTTCCAGATATTTCATGCAAGTGAATTGGGAAATCATATGACACGCTGCTGAATATGAAAACATCCTTACAGTAACTCATGGGAAAATATAAAATTAAAACTATGTTCAAGCAATGCATCTTATTTGAAAGCTCAGAGATTTTTTTGAGACTTACAGCAGGAACTGGCTGCTCACTCTACTAACTTTATATTCAGTGCTAGTCAAGATATTCTCTAGTCTCCAAACTCGGTCCTGGAGGGCCACTGTCCTGCAGAGTTTAGCTCCAACCCCAAATAAACACACCTGAACCAGCTTATTAAGGTCTAATTAGGCATACTAGAAACTTCCAGACAGGTGTGTTGAGGCAAGTTGGAGCTAAACTCTGCAGGACAGTGGCACTCCAGGACAGACTTTGGACACACCTGCTCTAGTGGAACATTTTAGCAAATGTAAAAGGGTTAGTTCACCCAAAAATGAAAATTCTGTCATTAATTACCCTCATGTTGTTCCACACCTGTAAGACTTTCATTCATCTTTGGAACAAAAATTAAGATATTTCTGATAAAATCCGATGACTTAAGCCGAGTTCAGACTGCACGATTTTCAAAGTAGTCGGGTCACTGTTCTTTTCACACTGCATGACTATCTTGGCCAGAATTCAGTCGCTGTTGTGTTCACACTGCACGAATCGATGGATCGGCGACAGAAGGTTTCACACTGCATGACTATCTTGGCCAGCATTCAGTCGCTGCTGTGTTCGCACTGCACGATGGATCAAGGACAGAAGGTTTCACACTGCATGACTTTACAATAGGAAGAATCGCCGACAATTCTGTCTGGCACACAAACTACATTTCACAACTAAACATACGCGAGATGTGACAAGGAAACAACATGATATCACGAGTGTAAGACCGGAGTTCTCATGTGAGACTGGGATTATTATTTATAATGGTAGCCCGCAAGAAGCTTGCAATACGAATTGCCTGTGCACTGATTTGCAGTGAAAACAAGAAAAAGAAAAGAAGAATATGAAACTCTTTCTGAAACTAAGCCATGCTTGCTGATATTGTGGTCTCCTCCCCGAACTCCCCGCTGCTCTGTATCTTGCTCATTGCTCATTGGCTGTCAGTCACTTTTCACACAGCAGGATTTTGAATCGCTGACAGGTCCAGTTATTTAATATGCTAAATATCTCCCGGGCGTCTGCGACTCGTCGGCGATTCTCTCAGATCGCGTCTTTACTCATTCACACTGCGTGATTGTCACTCGTGTGCACCGATTTGCCTGTGATTTCGGGCATTTGTCGGCTATTTCTCAACCTGTCGGCGAGCCAAAATCGGGGCTTAAATCGTTCAGTCTGAACTCTGCTTTAGTGATGATTTGCTGTTTAATAATAATTTGAAACGTAGCAAACTGTCAGCTCTAGTAGTAATGAAAAGATTTATCTTGAACTCTGTCATGGATACTAGCATGTATAAAACTTAATTAAACAATTTAATAATCAATTAAAAAATTCTTTATTCCTGTATGATATTATGCTGTACCCACTTTGGACCAGTTGTTTGGAAAATGGATGGATGGATGGATGATTCAGCTGTGGGCGCCATCTTATGGCGAGATGCGGGAATTCATTCACCGCGACCATCATGGTGCACCATGGCTATTCTTTAGCCATTTAGCGTATATCGTTGTACAATTGTTATTGTGGTGTATTGTGGGATTAAATAAGTGCACTTAATAATGCCCACTATGGTTTCAGACACAGCCTAGGTCACACTGGCAAACAGGAACAGGGAAAACAGAACCAAAACACCATGAAACTCAACCAGAACAGATCATACATGTTACAACAACAGCTTTGTGTGATGAACAGACTTGTTGTTATTCACTGATAATCTTCTTGTGAGCTGTATTGATCGTTGTGGATCATTGGTCAATGAACTGACCTTGAGAACTGAATTGGTAAAAAAATAATTCAGAATGTTTTAGTGAATTGGAACAGTGATTCATTAAAAAGACTCAAAAGAAAGATATTTTTCAAGACTTCTCTTATGAACATCCCAAAGAAACTGTGAGTGTGAGTAAATTATGAAATGTTTTTATTTTGGTTAAACCTTTTAAGGAAAGTATCAAGTAAAAAAAAATAAAAAATCTGAAATCATGCTATGTTCTTTGTAATTAACACATTATTTGAAACATTTTTTCATGATTTAATTGATCCTTTAAGCTAGACATCTATACACTACAGAAGAATAAAGCCCCTTGTTCTGCTTAAATGTCTAATTTGTTTTCATATATTTTAATGAGAGCTGGAAAACTCTTATCTAGGGCAGAATTTCTGTGAAAAAGTTTTAAGTCTTACTTAATGTGCTCATTTTAGATTCAGTGTAATTATATATATGATGTTTCCCATAAGGAAATTAGTCTCCACTCCAGTCTTGCTCAGTAGTTCATCTGAATTGAGTAGCAAGAAAATGATTTATTATCATGCACTTAACATATGATATGTGTGGCAGCCTTTAAAAATGATTAAAGCTAAACAATGATTTTCATTGGCAGTTAGATAGAAATGATCAACCTGCAGATGTCATGCATTGTTTAATATTTGTGCAGTTGTTTCGATCATGCTGCGTAATTGATTTACGCTATCAATGAAACGCTTCTGCCTTCAACATTGGCCAGGTAGCTTTACTTCCATAAGATGGCTGATGGAGTGTTAAGCAAGATTTATCTACATTTCCATGTCTTATTAGCTCCACCACCAAATTACTTTTTGCAATGCAATGCACCTTCATCAAAAGAGCTAAATATTTTATCAGTCATTGTCATGAGTAGTGGTTTGGTATGGTGCCTGTAATATATAGGCTATCGTTGTTCCTGGTAGACATGCTTTTCTGGCTCTGGTTAAAAAAAAAATTATATTCAATGTCACTTTTATATGATTTTTAGAATATTAAATATTTTGCAACATCTCAAGTTAATTTCAACCACCTTAAAGGGTTAGTTCACCCAACAAAGAAAAAATTTTGTCATTAAATACCCACCCATTTCGTTCCAAAGCTTTATCTTCAGAACACAAATGAAGATATTTTTGATGAAATCCGAGAGCTTTTCTGATCCCCCATAGACAGCAACGTGAAAAGTGCTGCATTACATTTAGATCTATGGCATTATATTTAGATTGTGACATGAAAGGTTGCAGAGATGAACACTGTAGCTAATCACAGACATGTTGTTGAGCGCATGAAAGCAGTGATCTCCTCATTGCAACTCAATTTCTGTTCAGTAACAAATGCTTTCATTGTCACTAACAGTGCAAACGCGATATAACTAAGAGATTCGCTGAAAAGAAGTGGAGTTTTGGCGCGTATCCAGGACTCAGTCACTGTTAAACTTGTGCTGTTTGATTGACAGCTCCAGCGATTGCAAAGGGAGCTTTCTTTGATTGCTATCTTAATCTGTTATTTAAACAGTGATGAAGTTATATAATTTTCATCCCATAGTCACTGGTTTGATTTACTGATACATAGACAAAGAACATCTGACCGAACATGAATCATTACATATCAGATCAAGCATTAGAATTAACAGTTACTTACATGTTGTTGCATTACTGTCAAGTTCATATCAGAAAAATCTGTTCGCAAAACCTGCGCAGAAATGCGATTGATTTACCAAAGAATCCACAGGAAATGTACCGAAATAAATAAAGCTCAACTGAGACATTCACATTGTTGAAAATAACTATATTCCTATTATAAGGATCATTTGAAAGGTAATGTTATTTTTGTCCTCATCTCACTAACACACCAGTAGGCGTGGCTAATGTTGCAATGATGAAGTAGGCTTTGATTTCTTCTGTGGAGGCGGCGTTTCACCTATCACATTCCAGGTCGTTCGCTAGGCCTGGTGTCAATAAAAGCTTTTATTGGACTAACAAGGAAGTTTTGAGTTCTAAAACTTACAGGAAATTCTTATAGTACGATGACCTCATATATATCAAAAGCTCAAGGAAAAGATTATTTCTCAATTCATGACCCCTTTAACCAAGTTGTAGCTTGTAGTAATGGTTAAGGGCATAGCAACATATAGCCTAGTAGTATCAGCAACACACCCCAATTTAAATCTGGATTTTTTCAGTGGCTCAATGCCAAATGAGCTCAGAAAATATTTGCCTTTTATGCAAATTATTGTGTCTATTTTTCCTTTAGTGTCATACATTAGCTGTAAAAATCAGAAAGCAGTTTTTAAAAAGAATAGATCACTCAAAATCTAAGTTAATCTAAGTTATCTAAGATAACAAACTAATATTTTACATGAACTGGGCTTATAGTAAAAAAAAAAAAAACATTGACATGAGACAACATTAATGTCAAAGAAGGAATGTGGCGCTCATGGAAATTCAGTATTCTAGTACAAGTCATAATATGTGGAATAATAAGTAGATCCCTGAGATTTCCTTTTAATTAAGCCCTTCCAGTGTGGACCCATGTTGCTTGGTACCAAAATAACACTGAATGTGAGAAAAGATAATGGTGAGTCATTAGCTTGTCGTTTCAGCCTTTTTAGTGAACTAACATGTTGTGCTGTATCGCTGCAGCAGTCACCGTACTTTCAACCTCATTAGTGTCTTATTCCATTTCAATTTTGTTACTTACAAAGATTGAATATCTTATGATGACTTCACATTTCAAATGGGATTGTAGGCAACATCAGATCCATATTTAACATTGTTTAATTGAACTGTCATTTAGCCAACTGAAGCCAAGTTCTCCAGATACATACAGCGCTGGTCAGAGTTAATTAGGGTTATAAAAACAGTGTGTGTGAAATATAATATCCCCCATTAGAGCATCTTCAATAAGAGGTTGTTGGGTCTTGTTTGAGTGCTGTATCTTTACACTGGGACTGTCTTCATCAACCTTGTCCTGACATGCACTACAGCTATTAGTTTCACACTGCAATGGATTATATCCATGTACGCAGTGCCAAAAGACAGAGAAGATTTATTCACTGCAGTTGAACTTTATTCCCAGCTGTCTGTCTTTATTCCTGTCCTGCTGACAGGCATCTTATATCAAGTTCAACCAAGCATTCAGGAGAACATTTTCACGTCAGATGCATTGCGAGTACTTTAACTAATGCTATCCATGTTGCTCTCTTCAGTTACTCACATATAAGCCCAGCTGTTTGTAAATCATTAGGCACTCTCTTTCACTTGTGAATCATCACTGAGATGTGACATCACGACATCACCTTTAAAAGAACCGTGGTTGGTGACATTTTCGGTGCAGAAACACATTTCACCTAAAGTCACACCCCATTTTTTGCACGTACTGAATGTTCTTCTCACCTTATCAACACATTGCGCTGCCTGAGGCCGGTTTTACGCCGCAAGCGTAAACAGGGCGTAAGCAGTGCATTATTTTTTTCAGTGTCCAAGTGAACAGATTAGCCGCTTGAATTAACCCTTAGGGGACTAAGCCCTTTTTGGTCTGTTTTCTCTATTTTTACATTTCGGCTTATAAACCATATGTAATGATGATGGACCACCATGTATTTGGTATCAATGGTTTCAGAAGACCCTAAGCTACAATAAGCATGCATGCAATATGTTTATAAAGGAAGTATGAGTGAAAAATTGTACAATAAACTAGAGAATTTCAAAAACGAAAATGAGATTTTTCTCATTTATTACTGAAAATCCTACCTCACATAACAATAGTGAAAAGTTTTTGACCCAAAAATATATTTTTCTAACCCTTTTCTTGACAGAAATGGGTTAATGTTCAATCAAATGTGTAAAGAACAGTTAAATAATTAACTTTATTTACAAACAGTCCTAGGCGTTTTTTTATTTTTGGGACTAAGCCCTTTTTGGTCTGTTTTCTCTATTTTTATATTTGGGCTTATAAATCATATGTAAAGGAGATGGAACACCCTGTGTTTGGTATCTATGGATTCAGAAGACCCTAAGCTACCATAAGCATGCATGTAATGTGTTTAGAAAGGAAGTATGAGTGAAAGAAAATGTACAGTAAACTAGAGAATTTCAAAAACGAAAATTAGATTTTTGTCATTACTGAAAATCACACATCACAGAATATAGGACAAAAATATATATATTTTTCAAACTCTTTGCTTGACAGAAATGTGTTATTGTTTAATCAAATGTGTAAAGAACAATTAAATAATTAACTTTTTTTTACAAACAGCCTAGGCATGCAAGTGAGCAAAGCGAGGCCTATCCATCGGTGTAAAAGCTGTCTGCTCCAGATTTCTCCTCGTCACTTTCCAGTAATTGTTCCAGAGCTTGTTCTGCCGTAAATCTTTTACTGCTTGCCATTTTAATAAAACAAATCTGTAATAATGCTATATCTCTCTCGAATTTATCTCTTTGTGCTCGCTAATACTCAGATCGCTCTCTGTAACACTCCGATCGCTTTCTGCTTTCTCCACCTGATGCTGATTCTCCGATCGCTTATTGATTACACCCGGCTGCCGGTCTTTTACTATAGGCCAGTGAGCTTTTACAAGGCTACAGCAGAGCTACAGAGTCCTCTGAATGGCTAGAATACATCATGGTAACCTTCCTCTGATTGGGTTAGAAAAATATTCCTACCAGCGGCAATTTTTACATTGGTTGTTGCGTGTTGAATCTGCCTAACATAATCGTTTTCATTGGCCTGTTTACGCAGTGGTATTGCGCAATAACGGAAGCAAGTTTAATATAAAACGCTGTTTTCAGTGGAATCTGAGGAAGATGGCAAAAAAGACCGCATCTCTCTAGCATTAATAGTTTTTGAGATAACTACACATTTGTAAAAGTATGCCATTTTGGGCGGTACCGCCCAATCCGTCCCTCAAGGGTTAAAGCCACAGCGCATTGTTCTTTATCAAAATGTACCTGACTAACATGAAAAATAACACATTTCACATTTCACCATTTCACAGTCACCATATGACATTCAAGAGCTGTGAAAAACTAAATAAAATACACAAAAACAAATCACTGCCAGGAGTTTTTGCCCAAACTTCAAAGGCCTGTATAAATTATTAAAACTAGAGGCATATCTTAACTTTAAAGGTACAATGTGTAAAATTTTTGCAGCAAAATATCCAAAAACCACTAGGCTAGTGTTATATATTTTGTCCAGCTGATTACTAACAATATCTCTAATGTTTTCAACTACTTGTAAATCATGAGAAAATTCCCATTCTAAACAGTGACACGGGGCAGTGCAGTCGCCTGTCAATGATGTCAGTTACCCTTTGTTACCGCCTTTACTGACGTAGAAACCACAAGACAACAGTGCCGTGGACAAATGCGGAAGTAGTGTCTAGCGTCCAGCAAACCACTAGCTTGCTTCAAGCAGTTCCTTATTTACCTCTTGCACGTTTTATGGTGGATTGTGTTACTTATTTATGGAACATAATTACTGTTTACCATCTGCCGCTGGTTCTGTCGACAAGGACAGCTCCCGTAAACTCATGACCGGAAAAGCAGAAGCGGCGTCGGCGACTGTGTCATAGTAAAAGTCCCGCTGCTCGTGAGGCGTGTGTTGATCAATCGCTCCAGCTCCTCGTTCAGCTCCCACAACACTCGGTCCTGCTCTGCTTCATACTACAATAACGTTAATAATCGCATCCACGAACATGAGTTCTTCCAGACTCCAATCCCTATTCTTTTGCACCGTCCGTTGAGATGGAGACCACATGTCCCAAGTTTCCGCTCTAAAACTTGGCTTCATCAAACTACGCCTTTGTTTTGAATAGGCTTCTAGTGACCTCTAGCGGAAAAAAAAAATCACAAATTGTACCTTTAAGATTACTTTTATCATGTAAACTAACTATATCTGCAGCATGTTAGATGCATATGTGTGTGGGACAGTGTGAACAAGGTCACATCGTAGCAGAGTATGCTGCCCATAAATCAAAGCACATGACAGACAGTGGTTGGAGAAGAACACCGGAAAATGTGACTGAATGGATGATACTTGTCTGTATTTACAATACACAAGCCGCGGTTCTGCTGTGTGCAACAAATGCTGCCAGTGTGAAAGCACAATGGGCGAGTGCTGCTCCCGCTCTCATATGCACATCTTCTGCGCTGCCTCCGCACTGCTTGCGCATCCAGTGTGAAACAGGCATGAGACTGTTTTGACCATGTTGTTATAAGATGATGATGATGATCATTATTTATTGTTTTGTCCTAGATTTGTCATCACTGCTGTTGTAAGCTGAGTATATAATGCTATTGTCCCTCTGCAGGACCTGCTTAAAACATCAAGAAAGGGTTGGCTAAATGAGTTGCATGTATTGTACTGGCCCTGTAACCTGAGCAGGGCACTGCAGACGTCTGCCGTTCTGCTCCATTAGGAACCTGTCTAAACACATTAAGTCTCGGTGTTGAGTTATCCTTCGAGTCCATTTACCGACATCACAAAATTGTTTTCTGATAATGGAACCAGTGTCCTGCTGCTAGGGTTTATGGGACACATCATCAATCACTGTGAAACTATACCTGAATGACTTGGGAAGCTCTTTCTTTCTTTCTTTCTTTCTTTCTTTCTTTCTTTCTTTCTTTCTTTCTTTCTTTCTTTCTTTCTTTCTTTCTTTCTTTCTTTCTTTCTTTCTTTCTTTCTTTCTTTCTTTCTTTCTTTCTTTCTCACAAACATAATGTCTACTGAATATGCATGTGACGGTATCAAATTTTCATGTTGTGATAATTGCTGAAGCTTTTATCACATTATACAGTATTATCACAATATAGAAATAAGTTGCAAAAAAAGTGTTGTCATAGTGTAACAGGTTTAAGAACTCTTTCTTATTACAAAAAGAACTCTGAACATTTAAATACAATAATGCAGTGCACAAAAATGTATAAAGAAAATGTTTCAAACAGATTAAACTGCAAAAGAATTATAAAGAACAACAGGTAACACTTACAATAACGTCTCGTTATTTAATGTTAGTTAATGCATTAACTAAGATTAAGAATGAGCAATAGCTACAGTTAATGTTAACTGATCCGTTTTAGCTCAGATTCATTAAATAATAGTCACAACTTTTGATTTTAGTAATTATTAAACATTAACTAAGAAATAAACTAGGGATGCACCGATATGAATTTTTGGGGCCGAGACCAATACCGATATTAGCAAACAATTATTGGCCGATACTGATACCGATATTTGTCACTTCCTCTCTTATTTGAAATTTTGTCATTAAAATAGATAGTATTTTGATCATGTTTTAAATAAGCAAAATTCAAAAACACCTACATCAAATATAATAACAGGTTTATTGCTGCATCATCAAATAATTTTTAATGAGCATGGACTGGATCCATTTAACATTCAGCAGGCCTACATAAAGACAGCAGAACAAAGATACAATAAACAGTGCTTTTTAGGTAGGTTTAATAGTTTTCAGGTACTAGAATAAAGTAAACAAATGTAAAATAGCACTGCATATTCTTCACTGTATAAATTAAATATACAATATAAATAATGCTTCTTTATTGTAACAGACTTTATTGTGATTAATCTTCTAATTTGTTTTTGTGTACATTTTAATATTTTTTGTAAGTTTAAATATGTATGAGATCTGCACATCTCCTTTGCTAAGGCGGGACTCTTATTTTGACGGGTCTTCTCATCTACGGAGCTTTAATACAGCTAATGGAGAGCATGCAGTTCTTCAGTTATTTTGCTGATTTAAAGTTGTCCGTTTATTAATCAAAAAGTCATAAGATCTGTATGTATTTGTTCACTGTTAGTTGTAATTAGTGTTTTGAGTAATTCGCTGTATGTTGATGATAATGCAATGGAGAGAGAGAGTTTAATGCACATTTCTTGTACTCTGTATTGTTTAGCTTTTGTGGTGATTTTATTAGAGTGAAAACGGACAAAATAAACTTTTTAAAACATCAGTAAAGGTTTGGTCATAATTCGGATGGGGTCTGCTACACTTATGAAAGTTAATACAGCATACAGCAGTGTTGTGCATTTTATACGGTTGATGGGGAAAGTTTTCTTAAAATGTATTATAAAAGTTTGAATAATTCGTAATAAATAATTATCCATGGTATTTTGAAGTGCCCGCGATAATATTTTGCATATTCATTATCGTGATATATCGTATTACTGAATATCTTGTAAGCTGGGAGTTTTCTGAAAGCTCCCAGATGTACCACGTGGTTGCTGTACCACCTGACCGCTGTAGATTGATTTATTAGGTGTTGATAGTGGTGCCATGGAAACGCATAATTCCCAGTCCAAGGACCAAAAGGACGTGAACAGCTCCGAATATAACGTCACGTGTTGTCATTTCAAGATTCCGGTAAATACGAGTATTACAGATATTGTTAGAATTCAGTGCCATCAGTCAGTTCCTATATTCCTCCAGAATGTTCTTCTGGTCTATGTGTTCACATTGTTTAGCGCAAAGGTAGTAAATATCACCTAGTGGACTTCTGCTGTCCATGGTCCTGAATTCCCCCTGGCTAGTGCAGTTTAGTAAGCCTAGACTGAGGTTGAATATTTTTGTTTCAAGTAATGCTGCACATTAAGTAGCTGCACTACTATAAGTTTTAAATTATAGTAGCCTATGAAAACAAAAAAACATTAGTACTGTTACCTTAAACAAATGGTGGTTAAATATAACTAAATATATGATTTAGGAATGCATGAAAGGACACCATATTTAACACTAGGACATTACAGTCTATTTCACCTGAACTCCTGTACTGCTGATGTTAAAATATGGACAGGAACAGCTGCTCCTCTGAAAGCTTGTTGTCATGGCCTCAGACATGTGTTCACGAAGCCTACAGCACACAAACACGCACTGAGCAAGTGTTCCTAAAGCATGTCAGCTCATCAGGTCAGCTTTCAACCTGAGAGGAAGTTAGATTTTCAATGTTAAAAAATAATTTCTTCTGTCTTTAATATATAGCCAGCTATAGATAAGCTAATCATATGACTCCCTATCAAAGTGTACTGTAACTCTGTGGTGTTGTCAGCATTACCTACTTGTTTGAGCATTCCTTCCAGCTTGACTTAACCAATGACATGAGTTTTGGACAGAACTATGTGCTTGGTTGACCAAAGGCAGACTTGGTGTGTTATGTAATCTGCAGTTTTTTTACAATTCTGTTTAATGATGTTATTTAGTTCAGAAATTACTCACTATATTACTAGAGTCCTAAAGCCCTTCAAGTTCACCATAACGAATTACATGTCAAAATTTTTCACTTTTTTAAATAATAAAAAAGATTAATTTTAAAATGTATTTTAAAGTGATTAAATATTTATCTAGAGATGTAATTATAGTTTCCGCTGTGCCACAGTCTATAGGTCACCATAGAGGCTTTTGAGTAATATGAAACATGCAGGTCCTATCTATTTAAACAGGGCTGGTAAACTAATTCGTTTTTGTAAATGTTTTGTCCACTATCTCTCAGTTAGCAGCGACCATTAAATGAATTTGTTCATTCTTATTTTAGACATGCAATAAAAATCACAAGCTTCAGCTGTCAAGTATTTATTAATTCATTAAACACAGTAACATTTTCTTTTTTTTTTTTTTTCAAAAAATATTTTACATCTTCGTGACGTTTATTATTCTTTTCAGTCCTGCAGAATTCATTCAGTTGTGCAGTCAGCCGAACACCATTGGGGTGTTTACGTGAGCGTAAACTGGGGATCAGATATGTCTGTGGGCATGCCAATCCTGTCACATGCTTCACACGCATGGCATTAAATCTAAAGGCCTTGAAATACAAACTATAAAATTGCCTTAAAAACACTCTGTATCTCAGTCTGGCATGTCCTGAAGCCTATATCAATATAAATTTCTTAGCCTTCTGCAGCAGAAAGCAGGTGCGGCGCTCTTCCTGTTAACAAACGGCAGCCAAGCAAATCTGCTCGACTGGCCATATTGGCTGAGAGTCTCTGGTCTCAAGGGGCTCCTGGAAGCCGAGCTCAGACGTGAGCTGCATGTGCTGTGAGTGTGACCTCAATAAATCAACCTAGATTAGGGCTCTGGAACCTGGATGCCGTACCACAGAGGAGGCGTGTCGGACGTGTGGCGGGTCCCACAAGAGGGAATACCTGGAATCTGTGAATAATGCTGGGAATAAGGGGAATTCTTTCTTGATGTAGGGTATAAAAGAGATTTATCAAGCGTGTTCAAATAACTAATAATCAGTAATTACAGAAAAAAGTTGCATTTTGATTTAAATGTCACGTTTTCTATTACATAAAGTTATTTAAATGTATTAAATTTTGAACTGATATAAATCTCAGTATAATATAATCTCAATTCATAATAATGATAATTACAATAATAATATAATTTTCAAGAGTTTTATTCAGTACATGGAATGACTAAAAAGGTAGCTAAATAGGCTTTTTAATTTAATAACATTATTATTAATTATTATTAATTGAGATTTTATTATATTGAGATTAATATATATATCAGTTCATAATTATTTGCATTGTTTAATGACTTAAAATAAATCTAAAGTGTCATGTAAAATTCTAATCTGACATTATAAGCAAGCTAAAGTGTAGTGGTTTGTAGTTATGTGAAATGCAGACATATACACTTGCAACTTTTTTCATGTTTGCTAAGCCTAGGCTAAATGAATGTGTGTAATGCAGTGTGTAATTTCTTGTTGTGGATAAACACATCAATTTTAAAGTCATACTTTTCCTCCAGCTCCCAGCTGCACACAAATATAAATATACACAGTCAAGTCACTGGGGTAATAAGTCACTGATATACTGCTTCTGTATTTGCTGTGTTTATTTGTCTTTTGACTAAAGGTCTTAGCAGTACAACTATTCTGTTGAAGTACAATGATTCTGTGAAAAAGTGCCTTAGTTGCAAAGTGCCTTAATCCTTCTGGAATAATATTGCTAATACTGCAAATGTGTTTGCAAATGCTGTTTTCCCCCTCTGATTCAATTAGTACTTTTTTTTCTTTCTAATAAGACCTGTGGTTGTTTGGTTATTTTTGTTTGTGGTGAGCGTGTTTCAAGAAATCATGTTATATGAAACATATTTTAAATAACAGCAAGTTGTTAGACCTTCCAGGTATACATTTAAGCTTCTTTATTCAATGCTAGTCTCACCCGCAGAGCACATGACTTTAACTGCCTGCACCATACGATGATCATATTTCATATGAAGCCTAAACTCCACTGTTTCTCAAATCAAATTCTCTTAATTTGATGGCAGCGCTGGTGAGTCGCACTGAGGGGTGGAGGTGCAGTAAACTCCACTCTGCATGTGGCAAATGGCCCAGCACTGTAGGCTGTGAATTATTAAAGACAACATATTGCAGCAGAGCTGAGGAAGAGCATTGTTGTGATAGCCAGGGTCCCCTAACGTGGCTGTTACGTGAGGTCGAGGAATTTGCATTCATTTGCATTGGAATTGTTAATTATGTCCTTCGCAGATATACATAGACTCTCTTATGAGGTAAATGTTGATTATTCACATAGGCCTGGCTCAGTCACTATCCTTACTCAAAGATATTAAGAGCGTGTTATATATTGATATTCCTTTAAGTCCATCGATTCTTTCAAAGTGTCACTTTCTCAGGTGCTCCTGAAATTGATTTCAAATAGATTACAGTAGAATTAGTGAGACACTGACTGTTGATTTACCCATTCTATTAGTAATATACTGGATTTCCACTCAGAAAATTCCTTTCATAACAAATTAGCTGCACTGCACCACAAATAAGTCATTAAAAAATGGAATCACGGGATAGTTTAAAGCTTTTAAACAGTTCTGCCTTTGGAAATCTGATCAGAAAAGCAGCAAATTCTGCTTTCTATTTCATTGACGTCTCTGCTTCTTTTGAAATTCATAGCACACACAGTCTAACAAGAGGAACAACATCCTCAGTGAGCTCTGGTCCTCTGAGATGGGGATTAGTGTGATGAAAAGCAGGAGAGGTGGCCATTATCAGCCTGAAGCACTGAGAGAGGGGTTCTCCCACCATTCCTCATTCATTACAGAAGCAAATTTAAAATCTCAGTGTCATTCTGTTGTCAGGGGTATGTTCAATGGGCCTCATTAATGAAACTTTCATAAATATATGAGTAAATTTGGAGTAATTTGTGCGTAAAACGGACCACCCCGATTTCCTCCGGATCCACAAACGCTTTGTAAACATCAGATTTGATAGTTAAACGTGTGTATGTTAAAGGTGCTAAAGAGGATGTTTTGTTTTATACATTTTTGCAATATTACTTGAAACTGTCTTTACTAACTGATAAAAGACTATTTATTAGGTGCACTGAAAGGAATAATATTAATATACATCATCCGTGCATGGGGTAGGGCCTTAAAAACAGCCAATCGTTTACGCGATCATCGCATAAACGATTGGCCCTCTGGCTTGTCAATCACTGCCATTACGTTCCTTGTGAAAGACGTGCGCGGATTGGCCCTCTGGCTTGTCAATCACTGCCATGGCGTTCCTTGTGCGAGACGTGCGTGGCTGCGTGCTCCAGTAACTTTCCACACTCTACAGGCACTGCATGCAATGTTTTTGTCAGGAGACAGGAGTAACAACTGCAGATTATGAGTTACCTGAGGTGAGTCCGACATAATGAATCCACTAACACGATACAGAGAATGCCGGTGGTAAACACTCGTGTTCCAATACTTGTGCACGAGTTTTGGGAGGCGTTCCCTCGAAATGAGCTGTGAAGGAGGGGGGTTGTTTTTACGCATGCGCTCATTTAAAAAACTTACTAACAGTCTTTGGTTTCTGAGTCGACGAAAAGATCCTCTTTAGCACCTTTAATGATCCTAGTTTATTTTCATGGTTAACCATTAGTTCCACACCTGCTCTTAGTTCTGTTAATTACTCTGTGTATTCAAGCCCTTAGTTTCCTCTGTTCATGGTTCAGTCTTGTCTATATTGAAGTGGTTGTGCTGTTCTGTTTTTCAAGTGATCTCCTGTGTGTTACGTTTTGTTTTTGTTTTGTTTTTTTGATTTATTCATTAAAGTGGACTGCTCTGGACTGCTCCAGATAGACATATTGCACCAGCCTTAATGAGTGGTTCAAGGCACGCCTGCCTGTGGACGGTCCTCAGGGAAATTTCACCATCTATGTGGAGTGGGTGCTGGTGAATTCAATGTCTGCCCAGCGAAAGTAAACCCTGCCAGCCCCACTCCACAACCATAGCCCAGCCAGGCGCTTCCCACACCATGCACAGACGACAAAAGCCTGAGCCCACCATAGACTCGGAGCCCGAGCCTGCCGCGATGCCAGTGCCAGAGACAACATCTGAGCCAACCATAGACAAATTGACAATTTAATTAAAGTAATAGTATTATTTATGCCCTCATGTGTATCATAATGCCCCCATGTGACCTTTCTTCTGTGGAACACAAAAGAACAAATTTTGAAGAAAAGTCTAAAACCAAATCGATCCAATTCTGAACAAATAATTCAGACTTATATCAACCTTTTCATTGAAAAGAATTAAAAGAATGATTCATTCAAAAGAATGATGTGTCTGACTGAATGAATGATGACTTTTTTCACACAAAGCTATCATATGACCACATAAGACATAACATTAAGTAGTTTGGGCCACTTTTGAAAAGAATGGCCAGGATATTTTCCAAAAATTCACATTTTGTGTTACATGGTAGAAAGAAAGTCATACAGGTTTTTTATTACATGAAGGCAAATATGTGATGAGAGAATTTAAATTTTTAGCTGAACTACCCCTTCAAGCTTATTCATTCTCACTAACTAAAGCAGACAGACCATATCAAAGACTGTATATATATGAAGATTTATATTGCTATAAATCAGAGAAACTGCAACACATAATGTGCCAGCTCTAGTGCAAGTTGGCTACAATTTCAGTGACATTTTCTCAGCCAAAAAAGTTAATTGAATATTGTCAATAGTGTATTAATGTATGAAGCACAACTCACACAGAAGTCACTTTCAAACCAAGCAGCTTTCTGATGGCCAACACGGCAAACGGGTGACCAACCTTAACCTGTTGTGAAATCTATGGGGAAGTCTTTGCTGATTTGAATGTGGATGGATGTTATTTAAATGTGAGTTTGGCAAGCATTTTTGGAGATTTCACTATTCTCCTTTGAAGTAAATTGGATCTGGTCTTGCATGCCTGAAATAGCTGCCTGGAGGCATTGTCAATATGACCACTGAGTGAACTGAGTTTCCTTGAAAGGGAATTTGGAGCAAATATACCTGAGACTGGTAGAGATTGAAAGTGAAAAAGTGACTAAGTGCAAATCAGAGATGTGCCAGCCATCTCCCTCTCTCTCCCATGTCTCGGCCTCTACAGCTTTTCTCCTGTTAATAGATGTCTTGTATCTTGTTAGCAAACCCCCTAAAGGGAGTTTTTTGTTAGGTGTTAAGTGTTCAAGTCAAACCTGCATTTGTCAATGATCTGGACAAACCTACACTTCCTACCTCTAGTTTCAATCAGAGCCTTTATAAGATACGCTACACAAATTATTGACAACTGAAGCATAAAGGCCAAAGTATACTTCAGTTTTTGTGCAAAATTTCATCACCAGAATACATGTGCTGCCTAATTTTTGTAACGCATTATGTGCATTGAAATTGTTTTGCACTAATCAGTTCCCCACTGTGAAAACACTGGGCCAGGCGGTTGTTTCACAGAAGAAATCGAAACTGAAGAGATAGAACAAAAACAACAACAAAATACAGAAGACTGCAACAACAACAGACAAAAATATTAACTTCTGGAGAGAAATATTGCAGACACTGGACAAAGATGAATCTTTCTAGAGTGCATGTGTCGACATCCTGCGTTTGTGCACAATATCAAATGGAGTACACTTTGAAAGACTAGGCGTTCGATTGTACGCATATGCTGTACGCTTAAAATACTAAGTATACTTTGAACTTAATAACACTTGAACACCACACCCATATGTGCTTGTTGAACTTGTAATTTCAAAATCATTTTTCATCAGCAAAAAAGACAATAATGCTGTGATTTTTTTTTCTTGTTAATATCATTATGGATAGAATGCAGGACATGAGAGTCAATACATTCACACTTATTTTGACCTACTTCCTCAAGCATGTTTCTTCTGCTGCAACTACACTCACTGGGTTCTTTGATCATCACATTCCTGTCTATGTGCTCAGTTTTGTGGCAATATTTCACATGCATATAGGTCATGTGAATGTGAATGTTATCTTTTCCAGATCCTGTACTTTTTTGTCTGCTCATATTGGCAATTTCACAGATGCCAGCAGCAAACAATTGCACATGTTTAGAATTAAGCTTGTAAGCTTGTTGTTCTTTCTAGTATTATGACCCTTCAGCCATAAAAAAATCAAGGAATCTAGAGCTACTTCTTTTGCCGTGCAACTACATTCATAAAAATAAAGGTTCCAAAAGGGGGGAGGGGAAAGGGGGGTTTACAGAGATGCCATAGAAGAACCATTTTTGCTTCCCCAAACAACCTTTCATTGAACAGTTCTTAAAGGAACCAATTTTTCTTTAGTGTAAAGAACATTTAAAAATGTTCTACTATAAAGAACCTTGTGTGGAATGGAAAGATTCCATGGATTGTTAAGGTTCTTCATGGAACCATACAGTAGATGCCAATAAAGAACCTTTATTTTTAAGAGTGTAGTAGTGTTTTTTTTCTTGTTTTTTCCCCCACATTTTTATTGATCAAGAGTTAGGAAAGAAAGAGAAAGAATGGGATGGGAGCATATCTGGGCCAAACTATATTGAGTGGTAAGGTATTGGTGTAACGTCCGGGTGTGAAATGAACAAACGGAGTAGTGGATCTACGTGCAGATGACCACCACAGCAGTGTAGTTGGGGCTGGAGGTCTCCACGGTGGAGATGATGACCACCACAGCAGTGTAGTCGGGGCTGGAGGTCTAGACGGCGGATCTTGAGAGCTGGGCAGAACTACACAAAAGGTCACAGGCAGGGTAGTAAGTGTCTCTGAGGCTAAAGATAAACATACAGGGAATTCAAAATCTGTCTCCTTGACCATAACAGGACTAGCAAAAGGTTCAAAAGAGATCTCTATAGTCTCTAACTTGACAGGGAGTTCACAAGCGATCTCTGGGTTTCCAGCTGGACAGAAATCAAAGTCAGAGGACACAGAGAGTTTAAAACCAGCCTCAGTAGTCACAACGGAGCCAACAGGAAAAATGTAGAAATGGCCTCAGAGCCAGCAGAAAACACAGAGAGTTCAGAAACGGTGCCCATGACTGAAACAGAGGCATTAGAGTTCACATGGGTTACAGAATTTGCGCTTGCAGCAGAAACAAAAGTATCCGAAGACACAAAGAGTTCAGAAAGTCCTCCCGCCGCTGACTCCGGCGAAATAGGTGGCGTGTGTGCAGCCCAAACACACCAAATCACCAAATGGCAGTAGCCATTACAGAGAGAACAAACAAACAGTCTGCCTCCAAGTCGAGTGGCGCTCCATCCGAGGAACTAGAAAGTGCTGAGACAGACGGGCTTGAGTGCGTAGCAACCGGCGAACCTGGGCTTGAGTGTGTAGCAACCGGCGAACCTGTGCTTGAGTGCGTAGCAACCGGCGAACCTGTGCTTGAGTGCGTAGCAACCGGCGAACCTGTGCTTGAGTGCGTAGCAACCGGTAAACCTGGGCTTGAGTGCATAGGAACCGGCGAACCTTGGCTTGAGTGCGTAGCAACCGCCGAACCTGGGCTTGAGTGTGTAGCAACCGGCGAACCTGTGCTTGAGTGCGTAGCAACCGGCGAACCTGTGCTTGAGTGCGTAGCAACCGGCGAACCTGTGCTTGAGTGCGTAGCAACCGGTAAACCTGGGCTTGAGTGCATAGGAACCGGCGAACCTTGGCTTGAGTGCGTAGCAACCGCCGAACCTGGGCTTGAGTGCGTAGCAACCGGTAAACCTGAGCTTGAGTGCGTAGGAACTGACAAACCTGTGCTTGAGTGCGTAGCAACCGGTAAACCTGGGCTTGAGTGCGTAGGAACCGGCGAACCTTGGCTTGAGTGCGTAGCAACCGCCGAACCTGGGCTTGAGTGCGTAGCAACCGGTAAACCTGAGCTTGAGTGCGTAGGAACTGACAAACCTGAGCTTGAGTGCGTATGAAACGACAAACCTGAGCTTGAGTGCGTAGCAACCGGCGAACCTAGGCTCGAGTGCGTAGCAACCGGTGAACCTGGGCTCGAGTGCGTAGCAACCGGCGAACCTGTGCTTGAGTGCGTAGCAACCGGCGAACCTGTGCTTGAGTGCGTAGCAACCGGCGAACCTGGGCTTGAGTGCGTAGCAACCGGTAAACCTGAGCTTGAGTGTGTAGGAACTGACAAACCTGGGCTTGAGTGCGTAGCAACCGGTAAACCTGGGCTTGAGTGCGTAGCAACTGGCGAACCTGTGCTTGAGTGCGTAGCAACCGGTGAACCTGGGCTTGAGTGCGTAGCAACCGGCGAACCTGGGCTTGAGTGCGTAGCAACCGGTGAACCTGGGCTCGAGTGCGTAGCAACCGGCGAACCTGTGCTTGAGTGCGTAGCAACCGGCGAACCTGGGCTTGAGTGCGTAGCAACCGGTGAACCTGGGCTCGAGTGCGTAGCAACCGGCGAACCTGTGCTTGAGTGCGTAGCAACCGGCGAACCTGTGCTTGAGTGCGTAGCAACCGGTGAACCTGGGCTTGAGTGCGTAGCAACCGGTGAACCTGGGCTCGAGTGCGTAGCAACCGGCGAACCTGTGCTTGAGTGCGTAGCAACCGGCGAACCTGTGCTTGAGTGCGTAGCAACCGGCGAACCTGTGCTTGAGTGCGTAGCAACCGGTAAACCTGGGCTTGAGTGCGTAGCAACCGGCGAACCTTGAGTGCGTAGCAACCGCCGAACCTGGGCTTGAGTGCGTAGCAACCGGTAAACCTGAGCTTGAGTGCGTAGCAACCGGCGAACCTTGAGTGCGTAGCAACCGCCGAACCTGGGCTTGTGCGTAGCAACCGGTGAACCTGGGCTTGAGTGCGTAGCAACCGGTGAACCTGGGCTCGAGTGCGTAGCAACCGGCGAACCTGTGCTTGAGTGCGTAGCAACCGGCGAACCTGTGCTTGAGTGCGTAGCAACCGGTGAACCTGGGCTTGAGTGCGTAGCAACCGGTGAACCTGGGCTTGAGTGCGTAGCAACCGGTGAACCTGTGCTTGAGTGCGTAGCAACCGGCGAACCTGTGCTTGAGTGCGTAGCAACCGGCGAACCTGTGCTTGAGTGCGTAGCAACCGGTAAACCTGGGCTTGAGTGCGTAGCAACCGGCGAACCTTGAGTGCGTAGCAACCGCCGAACCTGGGCTTGAGTGCGTAGCAACCGGTAAACCTGAGCTTGAGTGCGTAGGAACTGGCGAACCTGAGCTTGAGTGCGTAGGAACTGACAAACCTGAGCTTGAGTGCGTAGGAACTGACAAACCTGAGCTTGAGTGCGTAGGAACCGGTAAACCTGGGCTTCGGAATGCCAGCTGCTTGTGCTGAAGTCAGTGGTGGATCGTCCACACTGGCCAACAATCCTCTCCACTCTCGGACGGGTTCAGACACCATGATGGTGCCGACTGCTGGTGAGGTCTGCAATGAACCACGCTCCGCAGCCCACTAAACAAGATAATAAGGGGGTGTGGCAAATAGGAAGCACCTGGAGAACTTAATACGAACTATAAACGCAAAAAAAACATAACATAAGAGTCCAAACACAGGGAATTTGTGACAATTGGTATCTGGTACTGACCACAATGCCACCATTCTGATGTTGTTGCTGTTGGATATTATATTTTATAATACATTGACTAAAACATCTGTTATGGGCTCTGTTGTTTTTATCAGTTGTTTTAATGAACCAAAAATCTCTACATGTTTTCCATACATAACAGATCCAGAGCAGAATTGTTGTTTTGTTTCAAGGGCATGTAAGATATCATGCGCTGTGCAGCCCCTCTGTTGCTATGACACGTGGTGGTCGAGTCTGTCTTTAAAGTTAGAGATCAATAGAACAGTGAGAGTTCTCCACTCAAAAGGGGGGCAGCAAATAGAGCCTCTCAAATGCAAGCTCACGGTTGGTAAAATGGAGAGCCTCACATCTCTGCAGTCAGAAGGCTTTGTCAAAAAAGTCAAAACACAGTGGGCAGCCTTTTTCAATTCACATTTTAATAGATGCAAAGAGTTGGCTCTGCATTCTGATAAATGTAACAAGGGATTTGACAATTACACTTTCATCTGATAACAACAGCAGACAGACACTGTACTGTGAATGTACCCATACTGTGAAAACATTATAAATGGACCTGTACTGTGAATGACCCTTCAGTTTGGGCTCAGAGCTGAACATGTATAGAAGGCATCTTCTCTCTTCGTGAAACTCTCTGATATTTCACAAAAGTAACAATCCCCTCAGCAATCATGTTATATTATATTACTATTTTATTATTATTTAGGTTACATTTTATTTTAAGGTGTCCTTGTTACAGTGTAGTTATAAATTTAAATACGTAGTAATATTATATTAACTATAGGGTTAGGATTAGGTTTTGGTGTCTACAAAAAAGGGTTAGTTTCATGTTGTTTCTGCATAATTTATAGTTATTACTATGTTAACTACATGTAACGTGTAACAAGGACACTGTAAAATAAAGTGTTACCATTATTTATTTATTTGAGTGATATGCTTTTTGTGTGACTCATACAACAAAGTACTGTGGTGGCACCTTGGTACAGAATAGAACTGAACTGAATAGAATTAAATATAATATAAAACATATGATGTAATATAGATGAAATGTACATGGAAGTTTGGTACTCTGCAAAAATACATGTTATTTCCATGGTACCATCTCCAAAAAACAATGGTACCATACTACAAAGAGTATTTTAATGTGTTACCAAGAATTAGTTCAGAATAATAAACATATGGCCTAAGCTAAAGTTCAGAAGCTGCTTTACAATAGTTCAAATGTTCTGTGTAATCTATATACTTTGAATTTACAGATGTATTTTTCTCATTTCTTCTTCTTCTTCTCTGTTCTTTTGCTCTTCCCATAGCTGTATCCTTCATGAGACACAGTGCATCAGCGTTTGGGTTTGCTGTAAGTATAATTTTCAGTGTTATTGCATATATGCATATATTTGTCATGAAAAATAATGTTCACTACATCTCAGGGATCATATTAGAGTTACATTAATGTCAATGCAGGAATGAATTACATTTTATTCTTTAGGCAAAAATGTCTGGAACTGTGTGTTATTGTGCTGTTGTATATAATCTTCAGTTACCATTCTATGTGTGCATTTTATTAAATGGTGTTACCATGCTTGTGCTAAAGGCAGCTTCTGGGAATGTTTTATTAGAGTAAATATATCACTGGATTTCAGTTTGTGACATAGTGAGATGCTTTGAGCATCATTTCTCTAGCACTGAAGAATCACTGTTGTTTTTCAGTTTGATGCGACGTTAGATGTTCTTTCCTCCATTATAGTGCTGTGGCGCTATAGCAACGCTGCAGCAGTGCACTCTGCCCATAGAGAATACATGTAAGTAAACAAAAGATGAGCTGTCTGTGGTATGTAGGGCACTGCATGGTACAGAAAACCTGCAGAAAATCACTAAAAAGGATGAATAATGCTTCCTCTGTGACCAACATTCATAAAATACATTCCATACATATTACAATATAAGTCAACAATTCACTGGCAGGGCTGTTCTTTGTAAAGCTAGTACATTTGGGATTGTGGTAGAACATCTTAGAACACAAAGTCCTGTCTCTTTCGACTAAATTCTACTAACATTCAGTGCAACATTTTTTCAAGTCTGAACATGGTTGCTTTATCAAGTCTGTTGAGTGATCTGCCTTGTTTCTGGCTTTCACCTTGACTGTCTCAATTCCAGACGTATTACATTGATAAAGGTCTGTGCTGCTGGTTTCATCCCAGGTCTGTGGGAGCTTGTGAATCTCATTTTTCTGGTCGATGTGTCAGAGTGGGAGATTTATATCGCAATACTAGAGAAGAATTGCAGGTCTCTGTAGGTGTACCAGTGGCTGCTTGTCATACAGGGAATATGAACATGTATTGTGGACAGTTTTCATATATTTCAGAATGGATCAGGTCTCTGTAGGTTTACTATAAAAATCAAAGAATCGTTTTTGCTTCAACCTTGAACCAACATCAGCCACACATATATACAAAGAATAGGTTTAATATGTACTACCGTTCAAACATTTGGGGTCATTAAGATATTACAATGTTTCTGAAAGAAGTCTCTTCAAGTCTCTTCTCATCAAGGCTGCATTGTGAAATACTATTACAATTTAAAAGTCAACTGTTATATATTAATATCTAACTAACTATATGATTTTCAGCATCATTACTCCAGTCTATAGTGCCACATGACCCTTCAGAAATCATTCTAATATGCTGATTTGGCACTCAACTAACATTTCTTATTATTATCAATGTTAAACAGATGTGCTGCTTAATATTATTTAAGAAACTGTGATGCATTTTTTTTTTTTTTGCAGGATTCTTTGATAAATAGAAAGTTCAAAAGAATAGCATTTATTTGAAACAGATTATTTTGTAACCTTGTTTCTATACTGTCACCTTTGATTAGTTTAATGCATCTTTGCTGAATTAAAGTAATAATTTCTCTTAAAAAAAAGTCTTACTGGCTGGTGCACGGTGAGATTCTACATATAATTCTAAATTTAGACATTTTATGCATCTTATCAGATACTCAAAACATAATAAATCTGTCTGGGATTTGATTAATTGAATCATTTTATCAATATAAGTTTTCTGCTTTTCTCCATCCACAGAGCATGTGTGATCCTGGGAGTGATTTTCATCTTGTCGTCTTTGTGTATTTTGGGGAAGGCCATCCATGATCTGGCCACCAAACTTCTTCCTGAAGTGGTGAGTTCAGTGCCAGTGTGTCATATTTATAATTTTATGGTTAGCTTTCCTACAGTAAATATAATAGTTGAGACAAATAGATGGAATACAGTCCTCTTCACACACTTCCTCAACCCACCCTCATGTTGTTCCACACCTGAATGAATCTCTTTCTTCTGTTCAACAGAAGATATTTTGAAGAATATGGGTAATCAAACAGTTGATGGGCCCCATTGACTTCCATAGTATGGAAAAAAAGAAATACCATGGAAGTCAGTGGGGCCCATCAACTGTTTGTTTACTGACATTCTTCAAAATATCTTCTTTTGTGCTCAGAGGAAGAAGGAAATTTATACAGGTTTGGAACAACATGAAGGTGAGTAAATTATGACAGAATTTTCATTTTTGGGTGAACCACCCCATTTAATGTTAGTTGCTACCTCTTCTGACCCTTGAATTAAGACAATTTTAGGTTACCTGACAAACACTTTGTAAACTGCAGTATTTCATCTCAAAGGTCAGATGTGGATTTTCCCAGCAGTCACACCTAACAGCGATGTGTTCAGTCTTTATCCGTTAATTAATCAAAGACTGGCATCATTCCAAAGAGCTGCGGGATAATAATTTCAGAGGTGGTGATTAATGGTATTGCGAGTTAATCTCTCTCTTTCTATTTTCATCTCTTTTACACCACTGATAAATCTCTGAGGACTGATACATACCCTAATGTTACATTACTGAACAATATTTTCATAATCTTCTACGAACAAAATGTTTATTAATGTCCAGGTCTAGAGACTTCCAGTTATCTCTTCATCACAAAATACTGTCTCTTTTTATGTTGAATGAGGAAACATGTAAGGGAGGGAGAAAAATGATGAAAAGATGAAGAGAATGAGAAAATGACTAAACTAAAAGCTAAAAGCTATTCATTTTTAATGACAATCTAAACACTGTATTTTTTTCCATTGTTGTCCATCACCTCTCTAATCAAAGAAAATCTAAATGCAAATGAGTGTTTTCATTCAGTGTTTGTTTCTCTGGTTGGAAAATAGCAGCTCCAACCCTTTTCATCTTCCCAGACTATGAAATGCTAATGAGCTTGAGGAAACGGCAGTAATTTGGAGTCAGACAACAGGAATAATAGGTGTCAGGGATCTGTTATGTTTCACTCCAGCAGCACAGCATGAGGGTTAAGATTAAGTTTATATCACTGTCCTCTGCCGTTTACTTGATGAAATGTGCAAAAAAAATCATTAAATACAGTTTGTTTGTTTGTTTTTAGAGGAAAGATCCTGATTGGTATTAAATAAAATCTGGAGTGGCATGACTGACTTACACCCAGGGTTGCTATTGTTAACTAAATGATTTTCGTTAAATCAGTTTTGATTCTTTGGTAAATAGAAAGTTCAAAAGAACAGCATAATTACAGCAGTAAATGTTTAGGTTTAAAATAAGTTTAGGTTCTAAAACTACAAAATAAATAAATAAATAAAATAAAGCTGAAATAAAATAAATGAAATAACAGTGCTTGCACTGAATGTAAATACAAATTTACTAACAGACTATTTGCATTATGTCTACCAAAAAAAAAAAATAATAATAATAATTTGTCATTGCCATTATTTAAAGGTACAATATGTAAAATTTTTGCAGTAAAATATCCAAAAACCACTAGGCTAGTGTTATATATTTTGTCCAGCTGATTACTAACAATATCTCTAATGTTTTCAACTACTTGTAAATCATGAGAAAATCCCATTCTAAACAGTGACACGGGGCAGTGCAGTCGCCTGTCAATGACGTCAGTTACCTTTGTTACCGCCTTTACTAACCTGAAACCACATGACAACAGTGCCGTGGACAAATGCGGAAGTAGTGTCTAGCGTCCAGCAAACCACTAGCTTGCTTCAAGCAGTTCCTTATTTACCTCTTGCACGTTTTATGGTGGATTGTGTTACTTATTTATGGAACATAATTACTGTTTACCATCTGCCGCTGGTTCTGTCGACAAGGACAGCTCCCGTAAACTCATGACCGGAAAAGCGGAAGCGGCGCCGGCGGCTGTGTCATAATAAAAGTCCCGCTGCTCGTGAGGCGTGTGTTGATCAATCGCTCCAGCTCCTCGTTCAGCTCCCGCAACACTCGGTCCTGCTCTGCTTCATACTACAATAACGTTAATGATCGCATCCACGAACATGAGTTCTTCCAGACTCCAATCCCTATTCTTTTGCACCGTCCGTTGAGATGGAGACCACATGTCCCAAGTTTCCGCTCTAAAACTTGGCGTCATCAAACTACGCCTTTGTTTTGAATAGGCTTCTAGCGACCTCTAGCGGAAAAAAATATCACAAATTGTACCTTTAATTATTAAAATCTTTATTTAAATGGCTACATCAATGTCATATTATAGTAGTTTGATTAAGCTGCAGACATTAGTTATGTAAGAATGTACACTAAAAAGTGTTGGGTTAAAAACAACCCAAGTTGGGTTGAAAATGGACAAACCCAGCGACTGGCTTAGGCAAACATTTAACCCATTCACAAGGTTAAAACAACCCAATCGCTGGGTTTGTCCATTTTCAACCCAACTTGGGTTGTTTTCTGCTGATCCAAAGAGATTTCTTACTCTTACATTTACATTTTAATAGTCTGTTCATTGTTTGCTGTAGGCTTGTCCTTCAGCGCGCTATCAGAGTCCCTCTGAAATGTACCAGCTCCACCTGCCTAAATCTGCTACGGGATTTATGTATGTCTATTCACGCAGCAGCAGCATATCTTACATGCTCACAGCAGCGTGTCTGTGTATCTTAGCAGTAGTAAGTCCATACTCACTCTGCAGAAGCAGCAGTGTAGCAGATCTAGTCATTTCTATTTTCAATAACATGCTAAAACTGTTATATTATAAATCAGTCACTACTGAATGTGTGAATGTCACCTCTTCCCTGAAAAGCTGAGCTGATGTGAACATTAACTGCCATCACGGATACAGTTTGATTACCTCATTTTCTTTCAAGCCTTGTTTTGCCCCATAAGTGCTAATGAAACATCACCGCTGCAGCTTTAGTGATGGATTTGTGCTGGCCGTAAGCCATCTATTCTTTTGGTCCTCTCTTGTTGCATTAGGATGGATGATTCGGAAATGGGCTTCCAACTTCTTTAATCTGCTGTTCTTTTTTTCCGTTCTGTCAGCCTGCAGCTCCTTTCTCACATTCATTAGACCTGGCTTCTCCATGTCAGCACCCTTCACTGGCATATAGCCATCACACTAAATCTCTAAGGTGGCCTTTTTGAAAGCTGTGTGGTCCAGTTCATCCAAATTGCCAGTCTTAACTAGCCGGTCTTCAGCTTAAAAGATGAAAGTCTGAATTTAAACACACTTATTGTCTCTCAGCTGTTACTCAGTGATGAAGGTCTCTGAACAAACTGTCTTATTAGAAATGTTAGAGAAGTGCTTCTGGATGTTGTGTGGGTGGAAAGCAGACACTCGCAGTTTGGAGAGAAAAGAGAGAAACAAGAGAGACAAAAACAGGTTTAGTTCATATTTGATGCACCTGAAAATGTCCTAAGGACTGATGAGAGACATTTGTGCTATTTTTACCTTTTGTTTTCCTTTTTCTTGATGCTTTAATGGGTTTGGAGATCTTCACCTAATGTTTTTTCAATCTACTTATATGTAATTTTCTAATAAAGGTCTGTATTCTGTTTTAGTCTTTATTCTGATACAAACATGTTCATTTTACACAGCCATTGGAATAGTTCTCTTAACTTGTTTTTGTGTATTTATAGCCTTCATGTTTAAATCAGTTTTTGTGAGTCTTCCTGTTCCGTAGTCCAGTCTAATCCTTGTCATGTCATGCTTTTTCGATTCCTTATTAAATATTAAGTTGGCTACTTTTCACTTGTGCTTAAAATGAACTGCACTTCATCTCTACGTCACCTCAAGAGCCCCATGTTACAGATGCACAACTGAAAGACCTATTTATATTGTTATACTTTTATCCCACCTTTACTTCTACTGGCCATCAAGGGTTCTGGTTTTAACATTGCCAATTTGGTATTGCCTGTGCCTTCACTCCCAGTTTATGATTCATCCACATGGACCTTGCATCATTTCTACTGTGAACACTTTTTCTTTCTGTCTCTGTTACTGTCTGTCTCTCTGCCAGGATGACTTCCTGTTCAGCGTTTCCATCGTCAGTGGCCTCATGTGTGTCATTCTTGCTGTTGCCAAGTTCATGCTGGGAAGGGTTTTGACCAGCAGAGCCCTAATCACTGATGGTATGACACACACTCACGCGCACAAACACAGACAGACACACACACGTTTGTTTTTGTGAATTGTGAGGACTTTCCATAGGCCGCAATGCATTTTATACTGTACAAACCGTACTTTCTATCCCCCTACCCTACCCCTAACCCTAAACCTAACCATCACAGGAAACTGCACACCTTTATTTTCTCACAAAAACATCATTTAGTATTTTTATTAATTAATTTACATTGTGGGGACCGGTGGCTGGTCC
Organism: Chanodichthys erythropterus; assembly: GCF_024489055.1. Classification (NCBI taxonomy): domain Eukaryota; kingdom Metazoa; phylum Chordata; class Actinopteri; order Cypriniformes; family Xenocyprididae; genus Chanodichthys; species Chanodichthys erythropterus. Next base: position 25,304,390 of record NC_090234.1, read on the forward strand.
CCACAATGTAGGTGAACTCAGGTTTATATTACATCGTGGGGACATTGGGTAGCCACAATGTAATATAAACAAAAGCACACACACACACACACACACACACACACACACACACACACACACACACACACACACACACACACACACACACACACACACACACACACACACACACACACACACACACACACACACACACACACACACACACACACACACATCATGTTTGTCTTTCAGTTTAGGTTATTAGCTCATGTATTAGCTCATATTAAAAAGCCCAGTGACTCTGTATCAGTGTTTCTGATATACAATTATACTATATTGAATTGATTAGCTTTTATTTTTATATTTTCAGTTCTCATTTTAATTTTGTTTGTCATTTTGTTGTGTGCTTTTGTCATTTATAGTTTTTTTTATGTTTCTATTTACCTTTCATTTATTTTTATTTCAATTTTAGCATTACTAATTTTAGTACTTACAGGATTAGTCCACTTTAAAATGAAAATTACCCTCAAGCCATTCTAGGTGTATATTACTTTCTTCTTTCTGATGAACACAATCAGAGAAATATTAATAAATATCCTGACGCATCTGAGCTTTATAATGGTAGTAAATGGGAAACAATGAGTCTGAAGCTCAAGAAAGTGCATCCATCTAAAGCACAATGTATTCCACATGGCTCCGGGGGGTTAATAAAGGCCTTCCGAAGTGAAGTGATGCATTTGTGTAAGAAAAATATCCATATTTAAGTTAAGTTATAAAGTAAAATATCTAGCTTCCTTATTCAACTTAGGAAGAAAGTGTAACGTCGGGTCAGTTACGCATTTTTTTTTGTAAGTTGAATATGGAAGGCATAAGACATACCTTTCTTAGTAAGTAGAATACGGAAGTCTGGCGGAAGCTAGATATTTTACTTTATAAATTGTTAAATATGGACATTTTTCTCACACAAACGCATCGGTTCATTGTGCTCATCAGAAAGAAGAAAGTCATATACACCTAGGATGGCTTGAGGGTGAGTAAAGCTTGGGGTGATTTTAAAGTGAACTAATCCTTTAAAATGATTTATTTTGGTTAGTTGGCAAGGTAAATTTACAATTTTAAATTTACAATTTAAATTTACATATAAGTTTTTAAGTTAATGCTTTTCATCTAATATTTATATTTTATATGAAGTTGTCATGAAGATAAAATTCATAATAGCACATAAAATGTAATTGTTTCTTTTTTATATTTTTTTCTGAAGGCTTCAATTCTATGGTTGGCGGCGTCATGGGCTTTTCCATCCTCATTAGTGCTGAGGTGTTTAGACATTATCCCACCATTTGGTACCTCGATGGAACCACTGGGGTCCTGATTGGACTCATCATTCTAGCTTATGGGGTCAAGTAAGTTTATTTATTGCGATCATCTATTTATTAGGGCTGGGACAATACTATCGGTGCATTACGATTCGTCAATCGATTCTGACATTTTCCAAATGCATCGCAAATCCATTCTGAGCTTAGTTTTTAATAGCAGATGGCGCTCTAGTTTTTAACTGCACGCTTCGTCAGAGTCTGACAATGTATTTGCACCTCAGAATACTTTTATGACGCAAAATTAATGTAAACATCCCACTGAAAACACCCTTGTAATTCGCTTCAACTTTTTCGAACTTTATGAATGATTATTTTATAGAAGGTTCAAGTGGTGTGTGCAAGGAATTAGAAGAAAGCAGAGTACGGCTGTTTCTAAAGCACGCAGTGCCATCTGCTGTTGAAAACCACTCCGAATCAGTTCGAGAGAGAATTGATCCAGAATCATTTCTCGATTTGGGATTCATCAACGTATTGTCCCAGCCCTACTATTTCAGACTGTCCTCCAAAAAAAACGACCCGCACCATATTACGACCTATATTTACGTTTTGAAGTCATGCGCCCTCTAGTGGGAGAAAAAATAATGACAGTGTCGTGTTACGTCTGTCGTCATGAAATGACGTATGACTGTCATTACCAATCAAAATGCGTGTTCATTTAAATGCAATGTGTGGACTTTTTACACTATTTCTCCTATTTCCATTTACAAAAATTTAATTTTATTAATGACTACACCTACCCCATCCCTAAACCTAACCTTAGTGATTTATAGTGCATTTATACTTTATGAGCACGTGTGTTCCCTGGGATCGAACCCATGATCGCATGATCACATGATTGCATATTGTTATTGCAATGCTCTACCAGCTGAGCTACGCGAAACCCGAAACCTGATGCAGATAAAAGGGAACAATGCATTAAAATGAAAGCAAATGCTCCTATGGGTCGTATTTCATGAATTAAAATGAAAGTGTCGATAGGGGCGCCACTTTAGTAAACGCTCCTATGAGTCGTATTTCAGGGAAGTGACAAACAACCTATATGGTCGTATTGGTTGGCGAACATGTTGTACTATTTATATACAGAACATACCGATAGTTTTTGTTTTCTCCATAACTTCAAGACATTAGTCATCCGCACTATAACGTCTCTAATGTGGATATTTCCATTGTTCATTTCTCCTGCAGGCTATTAGTTGACATGGTACCACGAGTAAGACAAACTCGAAACTATGAGCGCTTTGAGTAATGCTGGTTCAGAGAGAAAAAGGCATTGTATGGATCCATCCACTCCTTTCTGCTCCTGCTGCTCTCTCAACACACACAATCCCAAAATACATCCAGGAATAAAGTCTGCTGGCAGCCAATTCAGCATCAGGTACTTGTAGAATCATCACTCCGATCAGCTCCTGATGTCCTCTTTCACTCAGCACAACATTTAAAAGGAAGGAGGAAGGGGAATGAGCTGCTCAACGGATCACTCCAGGCACTCAAACATTTATACTATCATCATGCTTTGGTCACATCCATGAAATTCATTTCTGTTATATTCTATGTTCTTTGTATCACTATTTAGTTTTTAAATTAAGGAAGGAAAACATTAATTTATACTCTTTGTTTAATGAAAAATCATGTGTATTTATAACCACACAACTCTTATAATGCATTTTAGCTCAGATTTAGAGGTAATTATAGCTATCACCATGTAAGGTGTGTTTATATTTTACTGTACAGTATTGTAAATAACCTCTCAGGCTACAAATCAGCCACATTTCCAGTGTAGAGGTAATACACATTTCAGTGAAGAAAGCACACAGAAATTTCCAGAGGTAGGCACAAATACACTGTAGGCTAAAGACCTCTCAGAACCACAGTTCAGGGTCAGCAAGATAATAATATGTGACCATGGACCACAAAACCAGTCATAAGTCGCACGGGTATATTTGTAGCAATAGCCAACAATACATTGTGTGGGTCAAAATTATTGATTTTTCTTTTATGCCAAAAATTATTAGGATATTAAGTAAAGATCATGTTCTATGAAGATATTTTGTAAATTTCCTACCATAAATATATCAAAAATGTATTTTTGTGGGTGGATATGCATTGCTAAGGACTTCATTTGGACAACTTTAAAGACGATTTTCTCAATATTTGGATTATTTTTGCACCCTCAGATTCCAGATTTTCAAATAGTTGTATCTCAGCCTAATATGTCCTAACAAACCATAAATCATTGGAAAGCTTATTTATTCAGCTTTCAGATGATGTATAAATCTCAATTTAAAAAAAAAAAAAAGACCCTTATGGCTGGTTTAGTGGTCCAGGGTCACATATGAAATATTGATATTGGAAAATAGCTTTAATGTTAACAGAAAAGTCCACAATACATCAGTGATCTGTGACACACATTGAATCCTTATGAGTCAATAGTCAAATTGACCCACCAGCACAAACCCCCTCAAAAAAAGACCTGTAAAGTTTTTTTAAAAGGTTTTAGCATCTTGAACATCCTGACTGTTACACCATTTATAGCACTACAAACAATAAAAAAGATGACAACTAAATTACAGAAATATTCCTTAATCTACCTACTCGTCTTACTGTAACTATTTCGCTTGTATTTCGTGCTGTGCAATTCAATGCAAAATATCTTTGTTCATGTATTTAGCAGTACTATTTGTTTCTTATTTTAAATCAGTCAATTAATCTGACCTTTGCTGTGTGATGATTCACTAAGTTTAACCAGTGATTTTCTTGGCTTGCACTGCTGTGTCTTTTTGCCGCTTACAATTGAATTCATCAGATATTCCTTTCGTGCCAAGACAGAATGAGATTAGAATGGCCTGAAGTATCGTCTGATGTAGAAATGATTGATTTGAACTCCAGCAGACAGAATTAATGATTGTTGTATTATGGAGGGTTGTGAGAGAGGGCAGCTTATTTTACAATGGAGAGCAAATCATTGGAAAAACAAAGCACATTTTAGTTTTTAGTTTTTTTTTTACTACACTGTTTGACAATACTAATGTATAATATAATGGGTTTTCACCTTTTTTTCTCCACAGAGATTAAAGCATAAATACAAATGTTTGTCATTTGTGACCTACAAATCTATACTACCATTCAAATGTTTGGGCTCTGCAAGATCATTTTTAGAACATTTTTATTCACCAAGAATGCATTAAATTGATCAAAAGTGACTGTAAAGACTTCAAATAAATGTTGTTCTTTTGAACTTTTTATTCATGAAAGAATTGCTGAAAATTCAGCTTTGACATCAAAGGAATACATTTCATTTTTAAGTAAGCAATAAGGTACGAGAGGCTGTGCTGTATCGTGAATAGGTTGTGACTTATTCATGATACAGCACTAGCCTCGAGTACCTTATTGCTTTTATAAAACGGTTACCACACAATACAAATACTAAAACCAAAAATATGTGTCAATGCAACTTTCATGAAGTAAACTGTCACTAAATTATTCCTTCCACCAGAACAATAGTTCCTGACCGTGAACAGCAACAGAAGTTACATTATTACGCCATTAGATGGCAGCAAAGACTGTCTTTATGAGTGTGTCAGTCAGTAGTGAAGACTTTTACATTGAAAAGACTGAATTGTTGTGAATACGGAACAAGATGCAACTGACAAATGCTTTAACTAGCGCTGTCAGTCACGGGAAAACCCCTCAACTGTTAAAAGGACAAGATAATACATTAGACATTTAAACAGATTTTTATTATGAACAGAGGACTGACCTCAAGGAAAATGCTAAATCTGAATACAGGTAATAAACTCACTCACTCGATCTCTTTCTCACATTACTCTTCTACATAATACAGAAAGCATCAATGAACAAAATCAATTGAGAACATACATTTTATTTTGCTAAGAGTGGTTTCTAAGGGTTTTGTGTAGTGATACACAGAACCGTTAGCCGTGTTTTATTGTGAATAAAAAACAACTATTGACCAATCAGAATCAAGGACAGGACCATTTTATAAATTTATTTTATAAATTAATTTATTTAAATTTATTTAAATTTTATTCAAATAGAAAATAATTATGTTAAATTGCAATAACATTTCACAATATTAATGTTTTTATTGTATTTTTGATCAAACAAATGCAGCCTTGGTGAGCATAAGAGACTTCTTTCAAAAACATCACGAAAATTGACCAAACCCCAAATATTTGAATGTTCGTGTATTTTAAAATCTTTTTATTTGATTAAAACCAAACCAGCAAATATAAAAATGCCCATTAATTGGAATTAACATCAATTTTTCATTCACACATTTGACATGTCCTACTTCGTAAGCACAGAAATATGTTTTTTTATTTTAAATCTAAAGCTTATTTACAATATGCAGTTTGACCATTCCAATACAATAACTCACATTTCAGTTGCAGACAACCAAGGTATTTGATGTTTTTAAGCAAATAAGCTTCTGTGGGAGATATTTTTACTATTTTTTGTTTTGTTTTTCACACACAGGGTTCCTGGTTCATCTTTTACATAATTAATCATTAATCATATTTTCTAACATTTTATACATCTTATTTTTGCTTTTGTGTTTTTTGTCTCATATAATTGGGACGTAAATGTAACTGAATGTAAATGACTGTGATCAGTTAGGTTCACAGCTCAGCTACAGCACACCTACTGATGTTTCTTACCAATATTACCAGACAATCACGAGTCGACCAATAACTGCAGCACAGACTCCCAAAGCCTTTTGTGTATTGCTCAATGTGATCTTATCTGAAGAGGGAAACATTTCATATTTTTGTTCTTTTTATCATCACGGTAAAGTTGTTTTTATTTATTATTGATTTTTACTCAAGTGCCGTGTTTGTGCCGTAATGGAATAGCGTCATGCTCATTCCATATATGAATCAATGGACGTCCTTGTGTTATAACTTGAATTTTTTTCCTTCAAATTCATTGTTCCAATCCTATATAAACTGTACTGACTAGACTGTATAGCTATGTGTATAGACTGCCTATGGTAACTGATATTTCAATGTGCTGAATAATGCTGTATTATGTTTACAAAATTTGGTATTGACTACTTATAATATTCAGATGTCAGGTCACAACTGCCAGGATAGGCAGGTTGATTATTATGAGTCATTTGCTTTAATATTCATTCTCATCAGGCATATTGTGCTAGTTTGTAAATCTAAGCATGTGTTAGGCTGAAACGTACCATCAGCTGACACGGTAGGAGAACAGTGCTGTCTGTTCATATACTTCAGTGGCTGTAGTCGCTTGTGCATTAGGCCTACTATAAAGATCAACAGGGTTACACAATGGGATAAATTATTACATTTGCTTAGTATAGGTCGTGATGGTTGTCATAAATCAGTCTATTCCAAAGACAAACTGACAGCTAGACCCTGTTTTAGTTGGCTCAGGCCTCGTTTGTACTAATGCTGTAGTTTAGTCTTAAGCAATACTCACTGCTCAGTTAATAATGCTACGCTTTGCATGAAAAAACACAATGTACCCACAAAATGCTGCACAAACACACACTGACACACAAGCACACGCATGCACAATGCACACACAACACATTTCTAATGTCTGGCACATAGACGAGAGGTTCTGAATGTACATTTATTTCAATAGTAATACTGATCTATATTTCTGTAGAACATGTGAAATAGCTTGACCTAAAGGTTGTAAAAAATAAAAACTCTTAAGAAAACCTACCTGATTATGTGTAATTCATTTTGACTAATGTCACAACAAATATATGACAAACACAAAAGACAAAAAAATCTTCATGAATTCAATCTGTTAGACATGCATGATGGAGCAAAGACATGCTTATGTACATAAAATTTATACCAGTCAAACGTTTTGAATAATTAAGATTTTTTTTATGTTTTTGAAAGTCTCTTTCAAAACGCCCAACCAAGTGTTTGTTGACCAGATTTGTAAAAAAAAAAAAACCAGTTGGCCTAATGTTGTGAAATGTTATTACATTTTAAAAGAACTCTTTTCTGTTTTAACATGTAAAATGTTGTTTTCCTGTGATGGCTTTCATGTGAAGTATTCTTACTTAGAATGATTTCTGAAGAATTATGTGACTGCTGAAAATTCAGCTTTGACATCACAGGAATAAATGACATTTTAAAATATATTAAAATAGAAAATAGTTCATTTTTCACAATATTACTGTTTTACTGTATTTCTGATAAAATAAAATGCAGCTTATAAGATGCTCCTTTCAAAAACATTAAAAATATTAATTATTCCAAAGTTTTGACCGTTAGTGTACAAAAATTGATACAATAATAACATTAAATCTACCCTAAGAAACATTCACTGGAGTAAAAAAAGTGTGACAACTAGCCCCTGTCTTCCCTATTACAACAACGCAAGCAACGCTGAAATGATTGTTTCTCTTTCTGTGAATGCTGAATTTATTTCAGTAAGTGTTCTGTACTTTTCATTTATGACCACTAGATGGGGAGATGTTAACACGTAGTTACATAGCCTACATGACAATTCAACAAGACGCAACACAACTCTTGTTTGTGTCCGCTTTTCTGACCAAATTTTAGACAAACAATCGTATCTTAAAAAAGGGGGAAAAATCGTTGTTATAAACTGTTCTTTCACTTAAACAAAAGCTATGCAGTTTACATGTAGCCAAATTTAGTTACCAATTGGTTACTGTAGGCTATAGCCTACTCTATAGCTATTTATTGTATGAAGTAATACAAGTACACATTATTGGATTTGATGTTTAGTATGCATACATCTTCTACAACATAACATTTCATATAACATTTGATAAAACACAAGTTTTACCATACGTGTTGAAGTGAATGTATGTAATACTTTATACAACCAGTAGGAGGCAGAAAAGAATATGACAGATTTGTTTCTCACATGTGACCTCTGCAGGAAAACAATGGTAATACCTTGGTACCTTTTTTGATGGTACAAGATGGGTGAAGCAGGGTGTTTACAAAAACCTCGACAGAAGATAATGTAAGTTTGTAGAGTTACTGCATTGAGTTGTTTAACATTACGTCAATGCTTAACAGATGGTTTTGTTGTTTAAGTCAGTCACATGTAGGCATATAAGCAGTTCTCAGTCATTTTTTATTACAGAATCTGTGTAATTTCAGCTTTATCTAACAGTCAGCACTTGTGGAAACTACCATATGCATTTTCAGCTGACAGCACTTGGATTTCAGAGTACTTCCGCGAGAAACTCTGACTGCGAGACACTGAAGTCTGACTGTGCTGAATGAACAGATTTCACACTGGATGCAGGCGTAGAGTCAAACTCAAGCTTGGAGCCATGGTGACAGACAGACCACAACAGACGAATTCTCTTGGGCATTTAGAAGTGGTGTTCAGAGAGAAGTCGAGCTTTCAAATGTTGCTCCAAAGCCAGAGGGAATGGTTGGAATCTCCTGATCCATTCCACCCCCGCAAGACCCGCCTCGAGTGTAAATCCCAGACTGACATGTTTGAAATGACAGTTACAGCTGTTCAGTGTTGTTTTTGGACTCTAGGTCTATATGCAAAATGGAGTTTGACTTATCCAGATTCCATTACTCTCACATGTCAAAGACACTTACTTATACTTACACTATATATACTTACACTATATATATATACATTTTGGGGATAAAAAAATTCTGAAATATATATATATATTTCAGAATTTTTTTATCCCCAAAATTATTATTATTTTTATTAACTATCAAATTAGAATATTAAATAAGAAACTAAAGTTGCCAGTAGGTGGTGGTAAATGTCTAAATTGATTATTTCAAATGGCTAAAGCCCAAAGTATACTTTTCACACGTATGCGAGGCTCAAGCGTACAGTGCGCAAATTTCCTCATCAGAAGAGTACGAGCGTGCTGTCAATCATGACATCAAAACCCGTGTTTTTATAGCATCAAATAACTAAAACCAAACTTATTTAAAGAACGAACACTTGAACTAACATCAGCCTGATTAAAAACATCCAGAAACCATCTTTGGGAAAAAAATATTTGATTGTTAAGTTTCTCTCACGTCCCATTATATTACATGAAGAGGGCGGGGTTTATTTCCTATACTACTTCCAACCACCTGGGGGTGATCGAGACGCTTTGGCTTCACTTTTCAGGACTCGTGTGGCATGCTTGGCATTAACAGAACAGACCGGAACACATGCAAGCTACAACACCAATGGAGGCCAATATAGATGACACATTGTGCGAAGAAGTTAGAAAGTACAACATTTGTACAACTCTAGCATGAAAGAAAACAAATATATTTACATGGGTTGTAACTCGTGGTGAGAGGTGTTTTAATGTTAATGTTATGAAGCGACAAGAAAACTTTTCATGCACAAACAAAACAAACCAAACTTTATTCAACAAATTTGTCTCTCCCCTGTCATTCTCCTACGCTATTTTTGTTGCAGCGCTTCCAGGTTCTACGTCAGAACGCCAACTCAGTATTGGGCAACCCCTGATAATGTGAGCAGCACAAAGATTATTTTAACAAAGTCTTTAATACCTTTTTGGACCTTGAATGATGGCAATTACGTTGCTTACTATGCGTATAAAAAAAACTTGGATTTCATCAAAAATATCTTAATTTGTGTTCCGAAGATGAATGAAGGTCTTACGGGTGTGGAACGACATGAGGGTGAGTAATAAATGACAGAATTTTAATTTTTGGGTGAACTAACCCTTTAACTATATCCTATGATATAAATATGAAACAAAATCTCACACAGGGACATTTCTATGGGTTACATCACGCAGAGTTGTCGCTCTGCATCATGTTCATCACCAATCAACTGTATAAAATGTAAGATGACCTAAGTCTGGGGTGGGGCGGGTGTGTTAAATCATTTTTACAGTACATGCCTTAGGATCTGACTAATGTGAAGGCAGTTCACATTTCTCATGTTCCCAGTCTGGTCAGGCTGCGCCAGTAACGTAGAACATGTTCGATACTCTCCTCCCCTCTGAGGTGGATGAACCTGAAAGCAGAGGTGAAGCTTTGTTCACTGAATGGAACGGCATTCCAGAGGTGATGTGAGCATACCACAACACACGATCATGTGAGCTACAGCTCACAGCTGCAGATCTTCATCTTCTCTGACCTTGGTTTGGCCTCCATGGCCAGAGAGCTGTTAACTTTGAAATGCAGGGTCTTTTATGAATTACAACTCTGTTTAATTCTCAATTGTATTTATTCTTAATGTTTTACATTGATATGGTGTAATAGACTTTCAGGGGGTAGACTTTTCTAAGGATTTTTGTTAGTATTTCTTCTCAAGTTTGTCTCTTTGAACTATTTTGGTGTCATTAAGCATTATCCTTTGTTGTAATTTGTTTAGAAGACACTACATGAATTTATTATATATTGGTTAAGTGTGTTGTGTTATGAGTGCACAAGTGTACTGTTGCTGTGGCTTAGTCAAACACATCTTCTGATCATAAGCATACACACTCCAGTGTATGTATATAGTAGTTTGATGCTGTTTACCAGCCAGAGTGACTTTGTTTTGGCCTGATTTAGTCTGAAATGGCATCACACCAATTCACTCTTCGATTTCACTTGAAGTAGCCTATATCAAGGTCTAATCATGGCTGGAAAGGTATTTCTGCGAACTGAACCTCACAACTTTCATGTGGTGCTGCATCCACACCAATAGGAGTCAGTATAAAGTCCAAGACTGCCAGCAACATAAACAAAACATAACTGTGTGCACATTTCTGAAGCTTGTCAGTTGATGTAACAGTGACTATAATTAATTTAATAAGTTAATAAATAATATTTAATTTGTCAGTATGGTTGTACAATACATTTTACAGGTCTTCACAGCTTCTTGTTAATATTCTTATTTCTGTTTTAGGCTACCATAGTGACATGCTTAGAGTCTTTGCAGCCACGTGCTCTGTTATGAGGAGTTGTGTACTTTGTCAGAATTAGGTCAAGTCGTCCATCTTCCACCAAACAATCAAATGATGCAGTTTCCTTGATGAAAGTCGGGTATCATGGGGCTAGACCCCAGACAAAAGACAGCACTGTATTGATTCAAAGGCCCATAGGATCAACACTAATAGAAACTGGTGTTGCACTGTACCAGATTTATATTAATATACAGTAGTTCAAACACATGAACAAATACACAAATGCTCCTAACATACCCATCAGCACACACACTGACACTGACTGATTGAGACCTCAGGATTTGCTGCTTATGCAATGTCTTTATCAGCCAATGGGGAGCAGGAGGGGGGGAGCAGCTGTTGCCATGACAATAGCCATAAGCTTGACATATGGAGGGGGAGGGGGAAAACAGGCATCTAATAAATGCCAATGAGTGGTGGATGGAGACATCCGCAGACATGTTGGATGCAAGATGGAGTCAATTTACCATAGGGAACATTCACATATATATAAACTTGTGAAATTATTTTTGGAGATTTCTGTTGAACTTTACAGTCAAATAAATTAGCCTGAAAGCAAGGGAAACCACAGATGATGTCAAAACAACAAAAAACATACACATTCGGGTTGCATCTGAATATGTATACTTCCAGTCTATACAGTACGTACTAAGAGTATGTCTGAAGTCACAGTATTTATGAAACAGTTGTCAAAAAGGTCATCCTTTCTGGCAACTGTTTCATAAATGCTGTGAGTACATCTGAGAAGATTCTGGAGTGTGCATCTAACAGACACTTCACTATCCCATGAGGCCACGGGAGAGGAGTTGTGAATGATGACGCAAAAGATACTGTCACATACATTCATACTGAACACATTCATAGTTTTTGTTAAGCAATTACTTTGTCAATATAATTACCTTCTCAGCCATTTTCACCTTATTTTTAACATCATTTGTATGTGCCTGGCTACCTGTACAAAACAGCTTGTTATGCTGCTTGATATTGCAAACTTGAATTTCTTACCATATTATATATTTTCTTAATGATAAAAAACACTGTTTTACCTTTACTGCACTTTGTTATTCTTCTAGTTATTTACCTATAATGACTAATGAATAATGGCTAATGCAGTCTTGAAGTCTGGCACATTCACAGAAAATAGCTTATGTCTGCTTGATATTCTATTATTCAACAGTTAGTTCCAATGGTAGGGATTTTTCATTGGCTTATTTTGCAGGTTATATCATTCCGCCAGTAGGTGGCAACAAGGAATGATTCATTGAATCATTCACTCAACCGATTTGTTCAAGAACACTGATTCATTCCTGAACGAAACACCACTACTATTTGTGTGTTGTCGTGTGGAGACACCAAGTGGCTTCGTTTAGAACGGAACAAAAATAGATGAAGTAACTGGCAACATGTCTAAATGTAAGTTGCTCACTATTAAAGGTGCCCCAGAAAGGTGCCCATCAAAAGATGTAATATAAGTCTAAGGTGTCCCCTGAACGTTTCAGCTCAAAATACCCCATAGATTTTTTTAATTAATTTTTTTAACTGCCTATTTTGAGCCATTATTACATATGCACCGATTAAGGGTCCCTTTAAATCTCCCGCTCCCCCGCCAGCTCTCAACTGCCTTAAACAGCAAACATAAAGTTCACACAGCTAATATAACCCTCAAAATTAATCTTTACAAAGTGTTCATTATGCATACATCGATTCCTGTGAGTATAGTATTTATTTGGATGTTTACATTGATTCTGAATGAGTTTAAGGCTGTGCTCTGTGGCTAACGGGCTAATGCTACACTGTTGGAGAGATTTACAAAGAATGAAGTTGTGTTTCTGAATTATACAGACTGCAAGTGTTTAATAATGAAAATAGCGACGGCTCTTGTCTCCGTGAATACAGTAATAAACGATGGTAACTTTAACCACATTTAACAGTACATTAGCAACATGCTAACGAAACATTTAGAAAGACAATTTACAAATATCATTAAAAATATCATGTTATCATGAATCATGTCAGTTATTATTGCTCCATCTACCAGTTTTTGCTATTGTTCTTGCTTGCTTAGTCTGATGTAGGGTAGGTGTCATGATCATAGGTCTACAGACCTCGCCGTACATACATAGCACCTCTGGGGATGTTAATGTGTAAACTTTATCATTGAGTAAATGTTTCACCAGTGTCCTTCATATCCAGAATTAAGGGCATTCACACAGAATGCGTTTTTTTGTTGTTGTTGTCTAAAATAAAGTGAGATGTAGGGTATGGGGAAATGAACATAAACGCAAGGTCTACAACGCGATTTTAGCTTTTAAGACGAGACATGTGAACAGGGTATAAAAAAAAAGGTAGCTAACTGATAGACACAACCACAGTTGCAAACTTTTCTGAAATGATATGCAGAGTTATTATCTCATTAAATATGCACTGATTTTCATACATCTCTAGTAGACTATACAGAAATCTGAAAACTGGATAAAGCCAGGTTCAAAATTCATTTTTGCTGACATAATAGAGACAACAGTTTTTAGTGAGGGGATTTTGAGACCCTATCTCTTTTTTATCACTCCATAAAAGAAAATATGGAGAAAACACTGTTTTGAGCACTGTGAGCAAGGCGCTGCAGAAGACGCAAGATGGCAATGGTCAAACACAAGGCATTCTAGCATGTTTACATAAAAAAAATTGGGAAAGCAGTGCTGTGGAATACAAAAACGCATTCCGTGTGAATGGACCTTAGAGTGTATTGCTTTCCAAAGCACTGTTTACACACAAAAGAAAATGGAGTGAGGACATCGAGATCTGAGCCTTTAAATCTATGGCAAACACCTAAAGATTCCAGTCTGACCTCAACAGGCATAATTCCTTGAACATAATGAATGAACAGAGAACAGGCGTGGTAGGTCTGGATTTGTGCCTAGATTATACGCAATAAATATGCTAAACAACATACTTCTGTGTGTTACGACATGCCATTGAAATAACTGCGTCAAGGGTGCTAAAAGACAGAGAAAATAATTGACTAAGGATTAGGTGTGCAAACTTATTCATATTTATATAAGACCAACCATTTGACACAGAAACATTATGTTTTCTGTTCAGTTCACTCATGAGAATTTATTTAACAGTGAGTTCAAACTAGCAAGAACATATTTGGAATGGAGCAATACAAAGAGGTCAAAAAATAGTTTACCTGCTCTGCTGGGGATTTGTAGAACAGCTTGTGTGGATATATCAGTTAGTATGACTTAGATTAACTTGAAAGTTTGTCTGTAATCTTTTCCATCTCCTTCAAAGCATTGTTGACTTTAACATGCCATTTTGGGCTTTTCAGGTTTATCAGATATGCTTATCTCTAAATATACCTGCTATTTTTGGACAGTCAGCAGGTTGTGATAAATCACACATTGTCATTCAGCCTTTGCTTTAGAGCGGTTTGCAGTAAAAGAGGAGCTGCAGGCTTGATGTGATTATTGTGGGATCTCCTGTTGTAACATGATCTCATAAACCACATTCTCCTAAACATGTGATTAACAAATCCCTATACTTATCTTTCATGCAAATCATAAAGCCATGTACGGAATACATATTTTTTTAACAAAAGAAGGTTATAAATATATAACCAAAAAATAACCTGCAGCGAACATTCTGAGATCGTTCTCTTTAGGTTGCAAAAAAAGAACCAATAGAATGTTCCCAGAATGTTCTTATTTGGTTCTCCAAAAAATAACCAAATGGGAACCATATGGGAATGATAGGGGAACATTCGTGTTTGCTGGGATGCAACAATAGCCAAGTCTCCATCCAAGGATGTTTTTTTTGCTAAAAAATAAGTGCATCAAAATGTTTACTGATAAAGCTGATGGAACTGCTGATTATTGATAAAATTTCAAGTGTCTAAATAATTATTTTTCATGTAACTTTAGCAGAATTTTATGTTGGGCTGTCACGATTCCTCGATTAAATTTGAGTACTTGATTTAAAAATATCCTCGATTGCAATTACCTGTGTTGATTAACCAGCAAAATACCGGAAGTGGTGCATTCTATTACAAGAATCCATGAAACACATTATTAGACTGTTATCGAAAGTTACACAATATCTTAAAGGTGCCGAAGAACATGTTTTCAAAAGATGTAATAAAAGTCTTAAGTGTCCCCTGAATGTGTCTGTGAAGTTTCAGCTCAAAATACCCCATTGTTTTTTTTTTTATTATTAATTTTTTTAAACTGCCTATCATTATAAATGCGCCGATTCAGGGTACGCGGCCCCTTTAAATCTCGTGCTCCACGCCCCAAGAGCTCGTGCTTGCCTTAAACACCATAAACAAAGTTCACACAGCTAATATAACCCTCAAAATGGATCTTTACAAAGTGTTCATCATGCAACATGTCTAATCGCGTAAGTATAGTATTTATTTGGATGTTTACATTTGATAGTGCTCGGTGGCTAAAGCTAACATTACACACTGTTGGAGAGATTTATAAAGAATGAAGTTGTGTTTATGAATTATACAGACTGCAAGTGTTTAAAAAATTAAAATAACGACAGTCTTTTCTCCGTGAATACAGTAAGAAATGATGGTAACTTTAACCACATTTAACAGTACATTAGCAACATGCTAATGAAACATTTAGAAAGACAATTTACAAACATCACTAAAAATATCATGATATCATGGATCATGTCAGTTATTATTGCTCCATCTCCCTGTTTTCCTTGCTTGCTTCCCTAGTCTGATGATGCACAGATCCAGACGTTAATACTGGCTGCCCTTGTGTAATGCCTCGATCATGGGCTGGCATATGCAAATATTGGGGGCGTACATATTAATGATCCTGACTGTTACGTAGTTACAGTCGGTGATATGCTGCATTCACGTCACCTTGTATTTACCGGTATCTTGAAATGACAACACGTGACGTTATATTCGGAGCTGTTCACGTCCTTTTGGTCCTTGGACTGGGAATTATACGTTTCCATGGCACCACTATCAACGCCTAAATTAATCTACAGCGGTCAGGTGGTATAGTGGCCACGTGGTACATCTGGGAGCTTTCAGAAAACTCCCAGCTTACAAGCTGTAACTACGATCTCTACGAGGACGTGAACGCTTTTTACAAGCTAGAATCTCGTAACTACAGGAATTACAAGGCCGCGTGAACGCACCTTTATGTTGAGATTCGCCTGTTGCTCAGAGGTCGTTTAAACAAATGACATTTATATAAGAAGGAGGAAACAATGGAGTTTGAGACTCACTGTATGTCTTTTCCATGTACTGAACTCTTGTTATTCAACTATGCTAAGGTAAATTCAATTTTTGAATCTATGGCACCTTTAAAGCCATTTAAAAATCCGTTCACAGTAAACGCTGCTACACGTGAACTTAATTTTTGCTGTTTGTATGGGTTTCTAATAAAGTGCATTTGAGAAATGCATATAAAGTCTGACGCACTTTTTGTTTCATAGCAAAGTGTTGCTCTGTTATCATTTACATGCGTGGCGCGTCTCCATCTCTGCATATACTGTGAATTTGGGTTGCTAATGTGTGCAATTTTACTAGATTTGTAGCGTAAATCATTTTTAAACCTACTCCAACACATTGGAATACATCAATATGTTTCTAAAAATGCCAATTGTTGCTCACCGTGATTTCAAAATAAAAGCTTAAACCCTCTCTCTGAGTTTGCATGGTTGGGAGTGAGAACGTGTTGGTTTTGATGTCAACATTGTTCAAGAATTTTAATTCTTCTGTCCCTCTTCTGTGTAACAATCAGATATTTATATTTTCTCTTTTTCTTGTTAGCTTGCAAAACTCATTTCAATAACTTAAAATTACATTGAAAATAACTAAGCTTGTTAGTTCATTCTTGTTAGTTGATAAGCTGTCATCTGGTTTAAAATGTAAAATCTTTTCAGAGACAATACCAGCATGATAACGGACATCGTAAATCCGGATAATGCACTTAGTTACTGTTTTCTGCCTAAAATGAAATGCCAACTGCAGGTGTGTTTGCCTTGCTGGTTTGTTTGTCGAATGTAAACAACACATGTGTTCGTGAAAGTCAAGCTCTTATTATTGCTACACCCTGTTATTGAGAAACACCCGCTTGTTCAGACTGGATAATGTTTGACTCAGAACACAAACACTGCATGAGCAAGCAACGACATGTCTGAGTGCTCTCTCTCTGTAAACTGAGGCCATGATTCTCCACAAATAATATTTCACATGGTCAAAGTATGTAATATGCTCTAAATAACCTGCAATTTAAGATGTATTTAGTGCTGTTTCATTGAGAAAATGTAGTCCAGTGTAAAGCAAAACAGAGAAAAGCTAATTAACCAAGCAGACCAGAAGACAGGCAGTCAAAGCTTGTCTGGATTTACGTTCTCCAGCTGGGGACCCCTTACGACCACCTCTGACCCTCCTGTCCCACAAAGACCGGGGCTGTAGTCTCAGTGAGGCTGTCCATGTGTGGGAATTGCTTCCTTAGAGGGAGTGGTTGAAAAAAGAGAAGAACAAAGAGAAGAACAAAGAGCTCTTTGTTGCAATTCCTCAAACCACCCATCATTTAATCTAATGTAGCAAGATAATGTTTCTCCAATGTCTAATGGTTTTTTTTTTTTTTTTTTTTTTAAGAATAATGGTGTAGATTTTAGTTTAGGATGAGTGTTTCCTGACTTTATCAAGTGTATATCATTATAATAAGAAATATTACATAACTCTTCAGTCTTCAAGGATTGTTCATACAAGCTTTCTGCTATAATACAGTTGTGAGACTTTATAAAAAGGACATAAAGTTGAGTTTGAGTTCCTGTGGCATTACCTGGCAGAATGTCCCATCTACCTCATCGCTTCCACCCCCACCACCTCCCAGCTTTCATCAGGGTGAAGTTGTTCTTCTATTACTGACTAATAGTGTCTCAGCCATGAATCAACCTTTGTACAAGGAGTCTCTCTCTCTCTTGTACTTTTTTCGCTCTTGTTGTTTTTGTAGTGCAAAGAAAAGCCATTCTACCTGCTTTAGAAGGAACAATGAATTATTTGGTCCCTTCCTCCATGAGGAATGTTTACCCGCAAGTGCCAGTAAAGGTAACTTGAATTTAGGGCTTCAGTACTTAGTCTAGCAGCTTTAGATTTTTATTTTTATGATTCTGGAGAAATGTTTTTCAGCCATTTGATCATTTATTGAATTTAAATGTTCTGCTTAGCTTGACTCACTAATATATCCAACAGTGTAGGAATGGGAATATTAATTTTTCAGTAAATGTAAGCATGACAAATCAAGACATCTTCATTTATGTAGTGCTTTCTAATATACAGATCGTTTAAAAGCAGCTTCATGGTGATAATAGGAAAACTAATGGACAGATTATTATTATTATTATTATTATTTTTTTGGCTTTACAGCAGCTCTAGTAAAGTTATTATCGAAGTAAAGAAAGTTTTTTTTATTGAATCACTAGTGTCATTAATTATTAACTTAAGGGCTGCTTAAAGGACCGTTTTAACTGAAAACAGAACACTTTTATTGCGTTCTTGTCATTCATTTACGTGTTTAGCCGCGTTTGAGCACAGACGCTTCTTTCTTTGGCCACATTCACGCTGTCAGATTCAGGGATTGACAACCGCATTTACTTACAGGTGTGAGTTTTGAAATGTCTCGTTGAAACAGCAGCTTACAGCAGCGTCTCGAATGCTGTCTGTATGAACGTGCAATGAGAGTCAAGCCCATATTTTCTAGTAACCATAGCGACAGTGACCAAAGTTATTTCAAAGATGGCGACGTCCATAAAACTTAAAAGTTGTATCACTTTTGACAGGACAGAGTCCAGCTGAGCCGTGAGTTCATTCATCAAATCTTCATTAACCGACAGCAGCTACAAAACATGCGTTAGCCGGACACCTATAACCGTTGCACTCGCATCTCACGTCCTTTGATGCGCGTGCCACGGTATTTGAGTCGCGCATGGAATACAAAACTGATGGGAGCGGCTCAGGTGGAGAACAGTGACTGGATCTAAAACCTTCAGATGACACACAGCTCATCTCTCCCTCGCTGTAAGTTGCCGAAAGTGAAGCCACACACACAAAACCCTCAGCATAGCGGCTCTCTCGCACTGTATGACGTGACAGACTAGTTGACAAACTAGTTGTCCAGTCCGGTTCCGTTCACACAGCACGAATATTCCGGGAATGCAGATGTGAGTCCTGAAAATTTAGAGGTGTGGGTTCGGTTAAAGGATTAGTCCACTTTTAAATAAACTTTTACTGATAATGTACTCACTCCCATGTCATACAAGATGAATGTCTTTCTTTCTTCAGTCGAAAAGAAATTAAAGTTTTTGATGAAAACATTACAGGATTTTTTTCCATATAGTGGACTTCAATGGGCACCAAACAGTTGAAGGTCAAAATTAGTTTCACTGCAGCTTCAAATTGTTCTACACGATCCCAGATGAGAAATAATGGTCTTATCTAGAGAAACCAACACTCATTTTTTAAAAAAAAATAAAATAAATAAAATTGTATAGGCTACATTTTAATCAGAAATGTTTATCTTGAACTAGCTCTCTTCTTCTTCTCTATTAGAATTCCAGCAGTGTAGACACGGCTAAGCGTATTACTGCCCTCTACAGGTCAAAGTTTGAACTAATTGTTATAAACTATTGAACTAGCATATTGCATATACAAATTAGTTCAAACTTTGACCTGTGGAGGGCAGTAATACAATTATTCACGAATACACAAATTCTAATAGAGAAGAAGAAGAGAGCTAGTTCAAGATGAGCATTTCTGGTTAAAATGTATAAAATTTACTTTTTTTTTTTTTTAGAAAATGAGTGATTGTTTCTCTAGATGAGACCATTATTTCTCATCTGGGATCGTGTAGAACAATTTGAAGCTGCAGTGAAACTAATTTTGACCTTCAACTATTTGGTGCCCATTGAAGTCCACTATATGGAAAAACATCCTGGAATGTTTTCATCCGAAACTTTAATTTCGTTTCAACTGAAGAAAGAAAGACATGGACATCTTTGATGACATGGGGGTGAGTAAATTATCAGGAAAAGTTTATTTAAAAGTGGACTAATCCTTTAAGGAATGCGGTTGTCACTTCCGTAAATAACCATACTGTGTGTGAACATAAGCGTATTAAGGACTCAAATACAGGACTGACAACCATATTCTGCCGCTGTGTGAACATGGCAAAGTGACATGAAAAAAAAAAGCAAAAATGAAATGGTTTTCTGTAATTCATCAACCAATATTTGTGGTTTGATCAGAATGTTTGTATATTATCTGTCTGAATGTGTAAATTCATTGATTCAACAATTTAATTGCATTATATCCAAATATTTAAAGTACAAAGATGAGACACAATACTTGCACCAGTGATGAACCAGTGAGTCATCATGGTATTGATTTAGCAATGCTGGCAGCCTATCGCTCTCGCTATTTTCCACAGAATTTGCTAAATAAATTTCAGAGTCATCAAAAAAGTGTGGATGAATGGTCAGCATTTGACTAAGATGCCAAATGAATCACATTCCCACCCACAATTCTGTCACAGCTAAATATAACCAATGATGCTCAGTGCAAAAGCCAATGGAGAAAAAAAAAATAATGTTGGAAAAGCCTTTAGAAATCGTTATTTTTGAGCCAATTATTTAAACGAAATGTCACCAGCAACAATATTGTTCATTCAATGTCAAAGGGACAAAGTATAAAACATTTGTTTGTATGTTGATATTAACACACTGTAAGATGTCGATCTGCAAACAGTGTGTCTTTATTGGTCTGAAACATGATCTTTGATGCATAACGATACATTGTTAATCTTTACAGAGGGAAAAAAGCAATCTGTCCAGTTTGGAGCAGAAGGACCAACTGCAGACCGTGACCAACAAAAACAGGGAAAACCACAAGAGAGCCAATAGATCCCTGTAAAGATATAATCTGTGCTCATGGAAGCAAGATGGCATGACAGATGTTGACCACAGAAGACCTTTCCTGGCAGGACAGTTACTAGAAGCATGGCAGACTACTATAGCAATGTTTTTTTTTTGGAGAAGAAAAGTGGAAATGAGTTTATTCACTGTAAACATATGGTGTCATATTATACAAAAAAGTTCTGTATTAAGGGGTTTTATCAAGCCTGAAAGATTCAAATAGGAATTCAATGTTGACAACACACATGTAATTTCTGTTTAAAGCCTGTCCAACCCAATTTATTTATTTTATAATACAAAGTACTTTTCAGAACAAGATAGCAATGAAATAGATTATTTTCTTACAAGATGCTTGTCTTGTTTAAATTATTTGTGTTGTACATGGACAAAGTGTTATCTGTAGCTTCAGAGGAAGTACAGAGTTTTGCATTCAAAGCGTTCTTGTGAATAGTTTCCCCCACTGAAACCCTACGATTCTCTCAAGACAGCTGGAGTGTGACCAGATGGACCGGTTGCCATGTCAACCTCTTGATTCCCTCTCACTCTTGTGAAAGTGGGCTGATCATAAACAAAGCTGTATGTCATTACGAGATCCTTCTGCATCTCTCTCACATTTCAGCTGATGGGAATCATGCTGGTCAGATGAATGAATGCCACTCAAGGATCAATCCCCTGCATGGGCCATATATTAGGAAACTGATTTTTAAATAATCATTTATATACACTACACCGTTAAAAAGTTTGGGGTCAGTAAGACTGAAATTAATACTTTTATTTAGCAAGGATGCATTAAATTGATCAAAACTGACAGTAAATGCATTGCTACAAAAGTTGTCCATTTCAAATCAATGCAGTTCTTTTAACTTTCTGTTCATCAAAGAATCCTGAAAAAATGATCACACAGCTTCCACAAAATATTGACCAACACAACTGTTTTTAACATTGATAATAATAATAATAAATGTTTCTTAAGCAGCAAACCAGCATATTAGAATGATTTCTGAAGGATCATGCGACACTGAAGACTAATGATGCTGAAAATTCAGCTTTGCCACAGGAATATTTATTTTCAAAATATATTAAAATAGAAAAAGTTTATTTTAAATTGTAATATTTCTTAATATTACTGTATTTAAATGCAGATAAATGAGATAAATGCCGCATTGGTGAGCATATAAAAACATTCAATAAACTCTAAAAAATGCTGGGTTAAAAACAAACCAAGTTGGGTTGAAAATGGACAAACCCAGCGACTGGGTTGTTTTAACCCAGCAGTTGGGTTAAATGTTTGCCCAACCTGCTGGGTAGTTTTATTTAACTCATCTATTGTTTAAAAATTACTGTATTGCTTAATTAAAATTAACCCAAAGTATGTTGGAAATGAACATTTATTAATGTTCAATGAATAATTATTAAACAATAAACATTTATTAAATTGCTTATTAATAAATTTATATTAATAAACCATTAAACTTTTACATTTATATTAATAAAATATTAAAGCTTATGAATAAACATTCACCTTTTGTCTATTATTGTTGCCTCTAATTGCATCTGGTTTTTAATTTCTCAACTATTTTGGGTTCATTTTAAGCTAGCCATATATCAATTTTTAAACAATAGTTGGTTTAAATAAAACTACCCAGCAGGTTGGGCAAACATTTAACCCAACTGCTGGGTTAAAACAACCCAATCTCTGGGTTTGTCCATTTTCAACCCAACTTGGGTTGTTTTTAACCCAGCATTTTTTAGAGTGTAAATGTAAATTCTTAGCCAGGAGCAGCTTTTAAAAGTGTGAGAGCTGACTTTACACCTTCACACAGAGACACTCATATTGAGAAATGTTATAGCACGTCCTGTAGCTGCAATGAGCTGATCATTTATTTTTAGGTGGTGTTTAAAAGAAAGAGGTGAGAGTTATGTGGAAGATCCAATCTCCTCACATGGGGTTCTTAGCCTGAGTGATTTTAAATATTTTATGCAGTGGATGAAGAAATCATCAGATCATCTTTATTACTTACAACATCTCTCACCCCCTTTAAAACAATCAAAGGCTTCTGTATCAAAGTGCCTTGTCTTGCACACTTGCACTGCTTTTCACTCAATTTGCACCATGCTATGGGGTCATGTAGAAGAGTTTAGAAGGAGATAATGAGACAGTGCTGTCATAATCATGCAGTTCATGGAGATGCTTTATGGCTCAGTGCCAGTCTAGGACTGGTCACCGAACATTTAGTTCACAGAGTCATGTTCCACCATTTATGGTATATTATGGATCAGTCTGCTAATGTGAAATTTGAAAACCTTCTGACATTTTACAGACCTGTACTGCTATCCCAGCTAACAAAAATATGTTCTGAGAACATTTTGCTACTGTTCATATTAAGTTATGAAAATGTTATTTCTGAATGTAAACAGAACATTCAAAACATCCAGTTATTTTAAATGTTTAAAAAAAAAAAATTCTTGGTCATGCAAGCATTAGAGAAACATTCCATTTTATCATTTTGCAAACATTAAAAACATTTTAAAAAATGTTTCAGCAATAAATAAATAAATAAAATAAAAATGAAGGTACATATGTATAAATAAAATTTAAGCCAACGTTTTTATGCCAACATTATTAAAGAACAGATAACTTTGAACTAATGTTCTATTAAAGTTACTGGAAGAATGTTGGTTTATAACTTTGAGACAACCTTACCAGAACATTAGCCAAAGTTCTGAGAACATTCCCTGTTAGCTGGGATTTATATATTCATTAGGCGTGATAGTGAACAGGTTTTAAAATCTTTTGCATCGTGTCTGTTAAGAAAAGGAAGACAGAACTGTGAGCAGATAGTGTTAGTCTACCACAAGCTCTTCTCAGAAGATCACTGCTCAGATGTTCAGCCCACACACTATTACTATCAAGCATGCAAGCATAACATGGAGTCAGCACTTTTGCAGGAGAAAAAGCAATGACTATAATGCTTATAGTCATTTATAACATTGCAGTATTGTTTTCTAATAAATAGTCCCTCTCTGATCCTATCAATGGTGATTTCTACTTAGTAAGGGCCGATAATTTTTAGAAATGAAACATTGAGCCAGTTGTGTTTAAAACCATGTTCTTGCCTTACCTTGAGTCACTATGGTAAAGCTGCAGCAATTATTTATATTCATAGTTGTTGAGTATGTTTTTGCAATTTCAGCTCAAATTTCAGCTTCTGTCATTCATTCTTGTGTTTTCACATCATGTCCGTAAATGAAGAAATTAACTCCTGGCTAAATGAAAGCCATGAAAAATGAAATTTTTTGTATAAGTCTTGTATTTTTCATCATACAATCAGTGATCTTAATTTAGCTAGTCAAAAAAAAAAAAAAAAAAATCAGTAGCCTGTTGCAGTAACCTGCAATTTTATGTTTCAGCCACAGATGGCGATAGAGAGCAAAGTCATACAGCAGTGTTCTGTGAAGTACTGTATAGGCCGGGGTGCCCAATCCTGTCCCTGGAGATCTACCTAACTACAGAGGGTGTGTCTCAATCAGCTCCCTAGTTCAGTATAGGGCACTGATCAGGGAGTCGGCCATTTTAAGGGCAAAAAACTTCCAATGCCCTGAAACATTCGCTCCCTAAAAAGTCTCACAATGCACCATGAAAACCAGGCAGCATCGATGCTCACTATGTTCCATTAATGGAAGTTCTGAAGTGCGAAAGTTAAATCATGTGAGAGAACTCACTACACATAATGACACATGATAGATGTTTTTAAAAATACAAACCATTATTTAATTATATTTCAGCATAAACAAACATCGAGTAATGAACAATCTAGCTAACATTTATAATTTAAGGCTGAAATTTTGCATGTATATGTAAAAAGCAAAGTATTTATCATAATGTACTTTAAATAATATTAAAAAATAATGTCAGAACGATATCAGTTCTGATGTAAATACATCAATAAATACCAGAAGCAATGTTGTACATAAGGATGTTTTAACATCGCCGGAAATAGAGTCATCAATGTCCCAATGTGTAGTGAGCCAGGGTCATTACTGTCCTGCAGTGTCCGAATTCATGTACATGATATACTGATTCACGACCTCGGAAGCTAGGGAGCTGATTGAGTCGCACTCAGAGTTCAGATCCAATCCTGATCCAAAACACCTGTCTGTAATTATCAAGTGTTCTGAATATCTTAATTAACTGCATGGTTCAGGTGTGTTTGATCAGGGTTGGAGCTGAACTTTGCAGGAATGTAGATCTCCAGGAACAGGATTGGGCAGTGGGCACCCCTGGTATAGGCCAATTCACAGATGCAGACCAACACAACATTCACCAGATGATAGCACGTCACTTCTCAGACATTCTAATTCTGATTCTGATTCAGCATGTTCACTTGGCAAAAACAAGCTCAGACAGACGCCAACAGACTCCGACAGGGGTAACACACTGATCCGACAAAACCTGAGGAAGTGTCTGTTTCCATCTGTGAATTGGCCTTTAGTCAGTATTAAAACACTGGAAGTTATATAGATGAATGCGAACATATACATTCCATTTCTGTTATGAAAACAGACCAAGACAAATAAAAAAAAATTATTCTGTCTTAAATTAAAATTAACTTAAACGGTTAGTTCCCCCAAAAATGAAGTTTCTGTCATTAATTACTCACCCTCATGTTGTTCCAAACCCGTAAGACTTCAGAACACAAATTGAGATATTTTTATTAAATCCGATGGCTCAGTGAGGCCTGCATTCACAACAATGACACTTTCTCTCTCAAGATCCATAAAGGTACTAAAAACATATTTAAATATTCAGTTCATGTGAGTTCAGTGGTTCTACCTTAATATTATAAAGCGACAAGAATACTTTGTGTGCACCAAAAAAACAAAATAACGACTTTTCAACAATATAGTAATGGGCCGATTTCAGAACACTGCTTCGGAGCTTTACGAATCGAATCAGTGACTCTGATCTCTTATCAAACGGCTAAACTGCTGAAATCACGTGACTTTGCCGCTCCGAGTCACTGATTCGATTTGCAAAGCTCCGAAGCAGTGTTTTGAAATCGGCCCAACAGTACATTGTTGAAAAGTCTGAACTGTTGAACTGTTTTAAATATGTTTTTAGTACCTTTATGGATCTTGAGAGAGGAGATGTCATTGCTGTGAATGCAGGCCTCACTGAGCCATCGGATTTAATCAAAATATCTTAATTTGTGTTCCGAAGATGAATGAAGGTCTTACGGGTGTGGAACGACATGAGGGTGAGTAATAAATTACATTATTTTCATTTTTGGGTGAACTAACCCTTTAACAGACTGACAGGGAAGAGGAAAAATTGTTGAATAAAGTCGTTCTTTTTTTTATTTTTTGTGCACAAAAAGTATTCTTGTTGTTTCATATACAACTGCAGTCATGTTGACTATTTTAATTATGTTTTTACTACTTTTCTGAACTTTTGCTTTCAGTGGAGGATAAAAAAACTTTTATTTCGGATTTAATAAAAATACTTTAATTTGTGTCCCGAAGATGAACGAAGGTCTTACGGGTGTGGAACGCCATGAGGGTGAGTAATTATTTTTGGGTGAACTAACCCTTTAATTTCAAACCTTCTAACCACTCATTACATAATAAATGTATATTTTCCCTGATTGACTCTGGGGCTCGTTAAGCTTAACTTAAATGCCTCTGGCATGGCTCTGTATTTCTCTCATGCATTAGTGTGACTGCTGCACCCAAAACTGGTTTGTTTACTCAACCATGCATGAAGTCGTAGAACTTTAACCTCTGACCTGTGACACTTCTCACAAAAAGTCAAATAATGCTGCTTGGCCTACAACCCCCAAGTAAGTGGCATTTTTGTGGAGATCTCTGACCATCCCCCTTCCCAACCCAAATCCAGATTTTATAGTTCCTACAAGAAGCTGAAAAAGGGCACTGAACATTTTGTACAACATTAGGTATGTTGCTCTGATTGACTGCAGTGAGCTCAGGGCAAGACAACCAGGAGAGCCTGTTAATGATAGGAAGTCATGCTATTCATTATATTCATTATGTTACATAACATGTTATACTGGTCTACTCAAAATATTGTAGCATATACAGCCTCAGCTACAAAACCAGAGAAGAAAGACAGGTTTTCTGTGTTTTTTTCCTCTCTCTTTTTCAAATATCTGAAAGAATCCTGTACACATCAAAGAGATTTAACAGGCAGGCAAACAGGTGTGCATCACCCCACCTAAACAAGGGTGGTTTTGGTGAAAAATGTAACACAGTGGTGTTTGTGAAGCTGCATGGACCTCACAGTATAGGGCCTTTGACTGCCTGTCATACTGGAGGTGAGCCAGAATAAATTGGCTTAGTTGAACTTCTAGAATATACCTTCAGTTGAGAGATTTCCCAATGTAAAAAGTGCTGACGTGTTAGAGAGATGTTACAATAGCCACACTTATTGAGACATAACCTCTAAAATAACTTTCTAATTTTCGCATCAAGTCTGTCAGATGGCATATGTTAGGTTAAGTCAGTTTCCCAATTTCAAATAGAGTTTGGTTGCAACATTGTATACGAGTCATCATTGAGAAATTTCTCAATTTTGCAATTTCCTTTGCACTCCAGAAATTGTTTTTTGAATGATTTGTGACTATTTAACATTTAGCATATTTTAAGCAAGCAATTCAAATATACACTACTGTTCAAAAGTTTGGGGTAAGATTTTTTTATAGAAATGAATGCCTTTATTCTGCAAGGACGCATTAAATTGATCAAAAGTGACAGTAAAGTATTTTACATTGTTACATCCTAATGAAATACTAATAAATGCTTTAATTTTAACTTTCAATTCATCAAAGAAACCTGAAAAAAATGTTTGCACAAACATATTAAGCAGCACAACTATTTTCAACATTGATAATAATAAAAAAATATTTTTTGAGCACCAAATCATCATATTAGAATGATTTCTGAAGGATCATGTGACACTGAAGACTGGAGTAATGATGCTGAAAATTCAATTTTGCATCACAGGAATAGATTACAATTTAAAATATATTCAAACAGAAAACAACAGTTTAAATTGTAATAATATTTCACAATTACTGTTTTTACTTTATTTTTTTATAAATAGATGCAGCTTTAGTGAGCATAAAAGGCTTCTTTAAAAAAAAAAAAAAAAACATTAAAAATTTTTGACACCAAACCTTTGAACGGAAGTGTACCTTATTATGCTGTTAAAGATCTTGAAAGTTAGTGATTAGTGGCATTTTATTTACATACAAGGTATTTGATCACTTAAACAGTACAATATTGAATATAACATATCCATATAACATGGGGAAACATCTAATAAAAAGCAATACCAGCAAAACCTCTAGCTGGAGTCTTATGTGTCTGTGGCTTTCCACATTCATTGTGTAATGAGTTTATATTACTGAAAGAAAGAGAGGTAAAAAGCAGGATATTCTTGTTACACAATGAAAATTCAGTTCAGGAACTTTTAAGGGCATTTGTATGAGTTCAGGAATACTGAGAAATACAGATCTATTTCAGTCTTAGTGTAGGAAATATTCAGCAAGTGTGCTTCAAAATATGAACCCACACTACTCTGCAAAGCATTGCAAAATACTGTGTTGCTTCAGTAGAGCAGCGGCACATGAGGAACAAGAATCAGATAGGGTGGGACAGAGAAAGAGAGAGAGAGGGAACAATAGAGAGCTGGGCAACAGAAAGTCGCTCCATTTCCATTTGAAAGGAGTTCCCCAGCTTTGGCCGCTGAGAATTGAAGGCGGAAATCATTTTCACTTCAGCGGCCGTCTCACGTTCTCAAGGAAAGTAGAGGTGAAATTGAAATGTCTGTATAAAGTAGAAGTACAGAACATATAAATCATATAAATGTGTCTGTTGCATATCTGCAGTGTAAATCTATGATGATCAGTTAAGATTGAGATAAGATTTAGATAAGATTGATATTTATTTAAAGTGAAGCTGAATAAGTTCAATCAACAGAATTTATGGCATCATTTTAATTACCACAAACAATAATTTTGACTAGTCGCTCAAAGCAAAAAATCAAGGTTACATTGAGGCACTTACAATGGAAGTAAATGGGGCCTATTTTCGGAGGATCTAAAATCAGAAATGTGACACTTGTCATTTTATAAAAGCGCTTACATTAATTCTTCTATTAAGACTTGTGTATTATTTGTATGGAGCCCCTAAAGGGACATGGTGAACTAGAAAAAAATTATTTGGCAATGCTTTTGCAATTGTTTTGCATTCCCCCAAGAAACTTTGCGTTCACTTGCAAAGAAACCAAACTTATTATTTTTCCTCCCATCTCATATTTTTCTCCTCACCACCATGTCCCCTTAATGGCTCCGTGTATTTGAGCTCTAAAGTTGTTCTCATCATTTTTGGTCAATTTACTATTTTAGCCATTACGTCATGGCAAAATCATACACTCTAAAAAATGCTGGGTTAAAAACAACTCAAGTTGGGTTGAAAATGGACAAACCCAGCAATTGGGTTGTTTTAACCCAGCAGTCGGGTTAAATGTTTGCCCAACCTGCTGGTAGTTTTATTTAACTCAACTATTGTTTAAAAATGACTGTACAGCTTGCTTAAAATGAACCCAAAATATGGTGGAAATTAACATTTATTAATGTTTAATAAATGAACATTTAAGTTTAATGAACGGTAATTAAATTGCTTATTAATAAATGTTCACCTTTTGATTAATATTGTTGCCTCTACACTCTAAAAAATGCTGGGTTAAAAACAACCCAAGTTTGGTTGAAAATGGACAAACCCAGCGATTGGGTTGTTTTAACCCAGCAGTCGGGTTAAATGTTTGCCCAACCTGCTGGGTAGTTTTATTTAACCCAACTATTGTTTGAAAATGACTATATAGCTGACTTAAAATGAATCTAAAATGAAATTAAAATGTTAATTTGTTAAACATATTAATAAATGTTAATTTTCAAGATATTTTGGGTTCATTTTAAGTAAGCAATACTGTAATTTTTAAACAATAGTTGAGTTAAGTAAAACTACCCAGCAGGTTGGGCAAACAACTGCTGGGTTAAAACAACCCAATCTCCTGGGTTTGTCCATTTTCAACCCAACTTGGGTTGTTTTTAACCCAGCATTTTTTAGAGTGTAGTAATTATGTGTCTGATTTTTAATTTCCAACCTATTTTGGGTTCATTTTTAAGCCAGCCATTTAGTCATTTTTAAGCAATAGTTGGGTTAAATAAAACTGCCCTGAAAGTTGGACAAACATTTAACCCAGTCGCTGGGTTTGTCCATTTTCATCCCATCTTGGGTTATTTTTAACCCAGCATTTTTTAGAGTGTTGCACCAAAATTGTATAATCGGGTAAAGCTGTACATAGAAATGGTTAGCAAGTGTATTTTTCCACATAATGTCATATTAACAAGTACAGTATATTGTCTATATCTTGTGGCTATAATGAAACAGAGATTGTTGTAATGTTTACAGATTGGCCCCACTGACTTTTATTGTAATGCCTCACTGTAACCCAGATTTTCACTATTTTTCTTTTGAAGAAAAGGGGAGACATTAAAAATAATCTTTGCTGTAATCAACATTATGCCAAAAGTATGCTGATTTAGCTTGAACCTGAATTTTTCCTTTAACAATTTCCAATGATATCCCAAGTGTTACATATGCAATGTTATCTAATGAACATATAATTTCAACTTAATCATCTGATTCTCCAATGTCCCAGAGTTATAGTTCAGGCTCATCCTATTAAGCAAACAATTAAATTATTATATAATGACCTAGTAAAAACATAGAAGATGTGGGTGTAGGATATGACCCAGATTTCTCCCCAGAACAAAAGGTCTGTTGGGTGTAGCTGCTGTTTCACACTTATCAAACATCCATTTGTGGTATCTGTTACGATGATACAAAGTCAAAGCATAAGAGACGGAAGCCTTTCAAAAGCCTTTTATGCCTGAAGGATGTACGTAAGCTAATATTTCATATCCAGCTTTCTCAATAAAGAATAAAGTCATGTATCATGGATCTTTTCTTCATTGCTCTATTTTCCTGAGGTCTGTGTGGATCTTCAGCAGTTCAGTTCTGCTCATGAGTTCCAGTGGTCTTGTGATGTCAAACGCCTGTTTGTTTATTCTGAGTCTGACAGGTGCCCTTTGTCATTAGATTAAAGACCTAATTAATTTGTCTCTACATGACTGCTGGTGCAATGCGATTTACATTGTTTACACACGTTGTTTCTCATAGATTAATTATGCTGTATTTTGTGGCGTGGGGGAGGGGTGCTCTTTCTCTGAAGCCTACAGTAAGCATGATAGCATTTTACAATATAGATAGATAGATAGATAGAAGTCTCATCTAATATGCTGATTTGCTGATCAAGAAACATTTCTTATTATCAATGTTGAAAACAGTTGTCCCACTTAATATTTTTGTTTCTTTCATGAAAAAGAACAGTATTTACTTGAAACAGAAATCTTTTGTAACATTATGAATGTCTATACTCTCACTTTTGACCAATTTAATACACCCTTGCTGAATTTACGTATTCATATTTCTTTAAAAAATGAATCTTACTAGACCTAAACTTTTGAACGGTAGTAATAGTTTACTTATATGTCAAATGACATGTGATTTAAAGGCATTTTAAAGGCTCTGTCTTGTATTATTTTAAAATAGCATCCAATATTTTTCTCTGCTGCCATTTGTAACACTAATCAGTTGAGATTAGTCAAAGCAGAGTTTACTTCAGATATTCTGATAAATGTCTCTATCAAGCTGTCTGATCATAAATAAGCACAACTGCCCAAAGCAAAGTCTGCATATGCAGCCAAGCATGCTGGGAAAGGAGGCTGACCTGACCCTAGATCCAATAGGAGAGTCCAATCCGCAGGGCTGGATAAGGTAATGGGCAAAATAAGAATCTGTTGTTATTTTACTTGGATTGTTGTTGCTTGTTCAGATCTCTACTGACATTAGGTGAAAACCATGGTAAAACATGCCATTACGAGATCAAATGGAGTGTATTTGAACATAAGTGAAAGTTTATTAACACATTGGGAATGTAAATGCTAAATGCTTCTTGATACTTGTTTTGTGGTAGAACTGGCCTGATGGTCATGGAAGGGGGTTGAGGGTCTCATGCTGTACTTCTCTCTCCCCTGAGAGGGAGGAGACAGGCATTGATTTGCAGCCATTTGCTGAAGGTTTCTTCTTTCTGTTGTGCTATTCCCTCAAGGAACCTGGAGATATCCACCCACCCTTGCCCCCGACACAGACACTCACCCATTATGTGTCTCTGTCCCCATCCCCCTCTCAAGGGAAATGTAAACAGCTTTCCCCTCCTCCGTAGATTTCTCACTCACATCTCACACTTTTCTTTCTTTCAGGCACCTTCAGTCTCTTGCACAATTTACACATATAAGGCCAGAGGTTTTGCATTTGATTGACAGGAGGGCAACATTTGGTTCTCACACAATGCTAAGAATGGGCCCGCCTAATAGCTTCATGGATTTATGCACATACTAACCTGTATAAAGACAAACTTTAAAATTATAAAAGCCAACAGAAGCCCAAAATGCAGCTGAGAAAACAGACCATCAGCACGTTCCACAGGTGAAGGAACACACACAACTTAAACATTCACACATTCACAAAATCTCAAATGTTTGTAAACAAACTTTAGGTTTCTTCTGATTTGGACAGAGTTTGAAATTCATATATTGCTTCAAATCATAACCAGAACAATTGACTTTTCTGTCAACAGTTTTAGTTTCTAACACATGCAGAATATAGCAATGCAAGAATGCGAGGACTGCAGGGTGGAAACATTAAAATTCTCTGTTGCAATTTTTAAAAAGGTTTTCCTGACTCAGCAGTTGCTTATTTTGTCACCATTTCCACCTTCGTTGGAGGAAATTCCTCTACAGTTTAATCATGTGAGACCAAGAAAGAATCTGTTAAATATAAATCTTGTCTGAAACAGTTTCCGAGAGAAGATTGAGAGAGATTTCCAGAGTTCTTGCTGTCCATCTTTATGAAGGCTTGTTGAATAATTGACTTTATTTTACATTTTCGAGTCAATATTCCTCACGTCCACATCATGCATTCTGTTAAATACTGCTGGATACTGGGTTAGTAAAACAACTATTGCTATGTAACCTAAACTTAACCTGAAAATACAAGACAAGACAAATCGCCACCTTGGAATTACAAGGTTCTATCTGCATTCTGAGCAGTTTTGAGATATTGAACATTTTTGCAATATGTGAAAAATTAAATTTTGACAAAAATGTCAGATAGAACCTTATAATTCCAAGGTTACAAAATGTAAAGATTGCCTTCATGACCTCATTATGGCATCATCCTCTGCTGTCCATTTGGAGGTACACAGGGAATTGCCTTCTGTCTTCACAAAAGCCTCATGTGAAACCTGATCTTCATCAAAGTTTCATGTATAATGAGTCTCTTATCAGCCCGCCTATCAAATCAAGACAAATGACTCTTACCAGCTACAGTTTATAACAACAGAAATGCATTATTAAACTTTTATGTTTATTTAGTGTAACTTTATGGGAAATTTGATGAGTGAAGACCACACTCAAAAAAACAAAAACACATTATTTTATAATTACTTGCTAAAGAATATTTAAAATTTAGTCAAATTCCGAGTTTCAGGTAAGACCGCGAAATTTTGGTTGGGTATAATTGTGGCTGTACGTGACCAGCCAGTTTTTTAAATGGGGGTTTCTGTATAGACTGACCATCTCTTCCCTCTTGGGATGAAACCTTAGAGTTAAATGGGATAGAAAGACACCATTGTCAGCATGGCATGGCTGGAAAGGGGGCTTATTCTCTTGAGCTAATATAACAAAGAGCATGGGTATCCAAATACACACTTTTTGTGAAAAACATCAAATTAAATGTGCGTGTGTTTGTAAACAACTGTACGTGTAGATATCGCAGGCATTACAATTCACCTATCAATTCAGTTAACAAAATGAACTTGATTCATGCCTACTTCAAAGGAAGGGTGCTGAAGGTAAAACTCAAGAATCCTGAGAGTTCCATAAATAAATATAAGAAATAAGAATAATGCATTGAAAAGTTGTCAGTGTGGCTTCTTTCAATATGTTTAAAGCTTAGCTCATATACCTTTACTTTAAAAGACTGAAAAAAAGCCCAAATGAAATTTTCAATGAACCTATATCAGAAGACAATGTTATCAGCACTTCTTTGAAAAACATAAAATCTGAGGTGAGAGATTCATCCATGAAGCTGACCTCATCTTTTACCCTCAGATCACCGTGATAAAAAACATGAGAGAAGATGTTTGCTTTAACACATATTTTAATTGAAAAATACTTCAGGTTTCATTTTGACTCTGTAACACACTGACAGTCTAATATCTGATCTACAGTGTTGTACACTACTATCTTGGTAAGAAAAAAGTGCTTATAGGTGGACCGTGTTGCAGGCAATGCCCGGTCCATCACTTGTGTTCTTCAGAGTTCCTGTATCTTCACGAGGCCTCATACTCACTCAGACCCTGTGAAGTTACAGTAAATTTGTGAATAACAAGGTCCTCAAACCCCAAATTCTTTCTGGGATTTTGAAGCTACAGTTCTTGATAATGTTCTTAGAAGTTCACTTTGCTCCATGAGAGTCAAAATAAGATATCAAGCATTCCATGAAATGTTACAGCGTTTTTCACAGTGCTTCAGTAGAGGCTCCTTCAAACTGATGACCAGGCTATGCAAATAAATGGCAGCTTAATCGGGACCAGCCCTTTTATATTAAACAAATCATTTCCAATTTTTTTGGTTCACCTGCGCCATCACGATCACATGCAACATAAATCCAGCTCGAGAACAAACAACCATTCAGATAATGGTCAACAGTGCAATGTTGAAATGGCAAACCCAATGACTCAAGCCATCAGCAATGGAAAAAAAAGGCAGGTTCAGGCTTAGAGAGTTATCGCTTCTTTTTCTGTTTGAGGCTTTTTCGTCGCTTGACTATCATTTCATACAGTTTGTCCATGCCTTCGTGAAGCCCCTCACCAATGATGGCACAGGCCGGTTGAATGTGGTAAGTAGTGGCAGGCGTGAGTTCCTGGAGCGCGAGCTGCTTCTCTATGTCAGCCACAGACAGAGATTTTGGCAGGTCCTGTTTATTAGCTATGACTAAAAGCGGTGTTCCTTGGTTTTCAGCAAATTTGGTCACTTTATGGAGCTCCGTCTTGGCCTCCTCCAGTCGATCCACGTCTACAGAGTCCACCACATAAATAATGCCATCCGTGCACCTACTGTAAGATTTCCACAAGGGCCGGAGTTTCTCCTGCCCACCAACGTCCCAAAAATGACAGCTTATGCCTTTGGCAGTGCCATTACTAAGCTTGATCTTTTCCGTGTTGAATCCTATTGTGGGCACAGTATTGACAAACTCGTTGAATTTCAGTCTGTAAAGGACCGTGGTTTTCCCTGCTGAATCCAAGCCAAGCATCACTATATGGAGGGACTGAAACGCGGATATATTGGAGAAACTGTTCCCCATTTTGATCTCCTCGTTAGCAGGGGTAAAAACCAAAGCAGACCCCTCGGCACCAGCGATTAGACCAAATTCAGACTGGATGTGATGGAGTGATCATTGCAGTGCGCGTGAGATCAGCTCGTGCTCGGTAAACACTCCTCTATGTGCGGAGAGCCTCCGCAATAACAGCTCACATCAACATTCCCACCACAAACTGCTTAAAATTCCTCCTGATGGCTCGGTGGTCAGTCTCTCCCGGTAGTCGTCCACATTAGCGATGAATGAATATGATCAGAAATCTGCTTTGGACGTAACACGAACGCGTCTACTCACGCAGTGATGGACACAAGCGAATGTATGATAATGAATGGAAGCCAGCAGTGGCCCTGCAGCAGCTGCTCCTCACGCTGGAGAAACTCCGCCCGCATTTCATGTGAAAACTGAAAAACAAACCCCTCTTATGGCAAGCCATTTATTCATTAAAACTAGCCAGTGTACATTTTTATGTTACGGGCACTTTTTTAAACACTTGCAAGTATATATAATGTATATATAATACATACTAATTTCGTTTTTTTTTTTTTATTTTTTTTTTTTTACACAGTAAAACACATAACATGGACAATTTGAGTCTACATAAAGTAAGCCTAATTTTTGCTTTATTATTATTATTATTATTAGTTATTATTTTAAAATGTGTGATGTTACCTATCTGCAAATGTATTTTGTCATGTTGTGCTTAAAAAAAAAAAAATTGCGCTTAAATAACTACAAATAACTGAGGAAGGTTCAATGGTCATTCAATGGTCCCTCATTAATTATTCATTAAAGGATTAGTTCACTTTCAAATAAAAATTTCTTGATAATTTACTCACCCCCATGTCATCCAAGATGTCCATGTCCTTCTTTCTTCAGCTGAAAAGAAATTAAGGTTTTTGATGAAAACATTCCAGGATTTTTCTCCACATAGTGGACTTCAATTGGCTCCAAATGGTTGAAGGTCAAAATTACAGTTTCAGCGCAGCTTCAAAGGGCTTTAAATGTAGGGCTGCAACGATTAATCGCGATTAATCGTTTGCAAAATAAAAGTCTGTGTTTACGTAATATATATGTGTGTTCTGTGTATAATAATTATGTATATGTAAATACACACACATTCATGTATATATTTAAGAAAAATTTTATATTTATATATAAAATATTTATGTTTATATGTAATATAAAATATATATAAATATATATATTTATAATACATTCATATATTTCTAAACTTTATACCTGTATGTGTGTGTATTTATATATACATAATTATTATACACAGAACACACACATATATATTACGTAAACACAGACTTTTATTTTGCAAACGATTAATCGCGATTAATCGCTGCAGCCCTAATTAAATGATACCAGATGAGTAATGAGGGACTTATCTAGCGAAACGATTGGTCATTTTCTAAAAAAACTAAAATAAAAAATGATATACGTTTTAACCATAGATGCTCGTCTTGAACTAGCTCTCTTCTTCTTCTCTATTAGAATTCCAGAAGTGTAGACACTGGTAAGTGTATTACTGCCCTCCACAGGTCAAAGTTTGAACTAAATTGTCATATATAATATGCTAGTGCAAATATATAACAATTAATTCAAACTTTGACCTGTGGAGGGCAGTAATACACTTAGCAGCGTCTACACTGCTGGAATTCTAATTATATATTCTAATAAAACCATTTGAAGCTGCGCTGAAACTGTAATTTTGACCTGCAACCATTTAGGGCCAATTGAAGTCCACTATATGGAGAAAAATCCTGGAATGTTTTCATCAAAAACCTTAATTTCTTTTCGACTGAAGAAAGAAGGACATGGACATCTTAGATAACATGGTGGTGAGTAAATTATCAGGAAAATTTTATTTGAAAGTGGACTAATCCTTTAAGTATAGGCTATATTGAATGAATAATAGTTTCAAGTGTTTTCAAAAATAGGCCTACACTTAAAGCTGCTGTTTGTAACTTTTTTTTCTGGTTAAAAATAATCCAAAATCAATTATTGAGCAAGTACATAACCAATCAGTGTTCAAAACTAACTTTACCTTAGCCCAATTCACAATGGTAATAATGTTTTCTAATTTGAGTGGTTTGTGTCTGTTTCCGTGGGAAATATGGGTTCATCTTTGCATCATCATGTCACGTCTGTATACATAATGAAGGAGTCCCGGCTAGTAGGCTCACGTGTGTGGATGCTGCAGGTGGTGGATCTTTCAGCTGAAATGTAATTAAACTTGTAATTTTGATGGCAGCTTGCAATAAAGAAAGTTTAAAACGACAATCATCGTTGAAAACTGGGGAATCACCAGTAGTAAAAAAAGTAAAAGTCTTCAGACTGCGGAGAGACTAAAGCAAATAAGGATAAAAAACCGTGTCCGTGCGAAAACAAGAATAATTTTTTTTTTCATTATTATTGGACAGGTAAGATATTTCAATGATTTAGTGAGTAATTGGGTAACAGTATAGCACACTTGTTCGCTTAATCTATATGGAGTTTCCTTTGATGTGCTTTTTCTCTCACTTTTCTTTTGGTCATTATGGTAAATTTCAGTTTTGTGCTTCCTATGAGAGAGCAATTCACCTCTATTCCAAGAAAAGCATATCCGCCTCCACCTCTATTGTCAAGTATTGGAGCTGAATAAGATCGGTAAAGTGAATATTATTACACATTCGACACAAAACATTGCGTAAAGAAGATAACTCCACAAATAACTGCAATTTCAGGTTTCAAACAGGGATGGCGACAAACAGGTAAAAGTTAGCGACTGCGGCTTTAAAAATAAAATTTCCAAAAGGTGGTCCCACAGCAATGCCGTGGCAGAACAATTTTGGGTTCCCCAAAAAACATTTTAATAATCTAAAGAACCTTTTTCCATTATAAATAACATTTCGTGCGATAGGTTCCGTTTATGTTAAAGGTTCTTCATGGAACCATTGATGCCAATAAAGAGCTTTTATTTTGAAGCGAGTATACTGGCTACCATAGTAATACAATTTAAAGGTACAATTTGTGATATTTTTTTTCCGCTAGAGGTCGCTAGAAGCCTATTCAAAACAAAGGCGTAGTTTGATGATGCCAAGTTTTAGAGCGGAAACTTGGGACATGTGGTCTCCATCTCAATGGACGGTGCAAAAGAATAGGGATTGGAGTCTGGAAGAACTCATGTTCGTGGATGCGATTATTAACGTTACTGTAGTATGAAGCAGAGCAGGACCGAGTGTTGTGGGAGTTGAACGAGGAGCTGGAGCGATTGATCAACACACGCCTCACGAGCAGCGGGACTTTTATTATGACACAGTCGCTGGCGCCGCTTCCGCTTTTCCGGTCATGAGTTTACGGGAACTGTCCTTGTCGACAGAACCAGCGGCAGATGGTAAACAGTAATTATGTTCCATAAATAAGTAACATAATGCACCATAAAACGTGCAAGAAGTAAATAAGGAACTGCTTGAAGCAAGCTAGTGGTTTGCTGGACGCTAGACACTATTTCCGCATTTGTCCACGGCACTG
This sequence comes from Chanodichthys erythropterus, assembly GCF_024489055.1. Taxonomy (NCBI): domain Eukaryota; kingdom Metazoa; phylum Chordata; class Actinopteri; order Cypriniformes; family Xenocyprididae; genus Chanodichthys; species Chanodichthys erythropterus. The sequence continues at coordinate 25,343,753 of NC_090234.1, forward strand.
TTGTCATGTGGTTTCTACGTCAGTAAAGGCGGTAACAAAGGGTAACTGACGTCATTGACGGGCGACTGCTCTGCCTCGTGTCACTGTTTAGAATGGGAATTTTCTCATGATTTACAAGTAGTTGAAAACATTAGAGATATTGTTAGTAATCAGCTGGACAAAATATATAACACTAGCCTAGTGGTTTTTGGATATTTTACTGCAAAGATTTTACATATTGTACCTTTAAGTAAGTAAGATATAGTAACAAAAATAGTTCTCTACTAGTTAGTTAAAGGAATAAATGTTAAAATGGTTTTCCACACAACCTTCCTCAGCAGTCTTCGCACAGGTTATTTCTAGTTTTCATGGAAGATGTGTGGCATTCGTAAAGAAACCAGTGTGCGTCAACAAGGTACCGATTTGTCCAAAAATACGTTAGGAACAAATTTACATTTTAGACACGTATTTCAACATTCCCCTGAAATCATTTAAATAAAATACTAATTTTCCTCAGCAAATTTGAATCATTATATCTTAACCTTCTATCTCTTCAGAGTCATTAACTTTTATTGGTATTTCGCCTGACCAAAATCTTTTTTCAAACGAGCATTATCTCATAGTCTAATTTCAATTAAACTTAAGTTACATTGTGGCTAATGTTATTGTTGGTATATAGCGCCACCTGCCGTTCATAGTAGGTACATGGTGTTTATCAAAACCCAGCTTTGTACAGAGACTGGTGGTTAAACTTCATTGCATTTGGTTACATTGTGCACTCTAAAAAATGCTGGGTTAAAAACAACCCAAGTTGGGTTGAAAATGGACAAACCCAGCAACTGGGTTGTTTTAACCCAGCGGTTGGGTTAAATGTTTGCCCAACCTGCTGGGTAGTTTTATTTAAACCAACTATTATTTAAAAATTGCTATATGGCTAGCTTAAAATGAACCCAAAATAGTTGGGAAATTACAAACCAGATGCAATTAGAGATAACAATAATAGACAAAAGGTGAATGTTTATTAATAAACTTTAATATTTTATTAATATAAATGTAATAGTTTATTAATATACATTTATTAATAAAAAAATTAATAAATGTTTATTGTTTAATAATTATTAATTGAACATTAATAAATGTTCATTTCCAACATACTTTGGGTTAATTTTAATTAAGCAATACAGTAATTTCTAAACAATAATTGAGTTAAATAAAACTACCCAGCAGGTTGGGCAAACATTTAACCCTAACGCTGGGTTAAAACAACCCAATTGCTGGGTTTGTCCATTTTCAAACCAACTTGGGTTGTTTTTAACCCAGCATTTTTGAGAGTATGGAGTCTCCAAGACCCTAAAAACTTAAACAATGTATCACCTTCATGGAGAAATGTGGCATGGTATCATATCGAAAATTTGTCTTTTACATATTTACATATGATAATCATTAATGTCAGGTTTAATTAGGGTATCATACAAACATTGCTCATTGCTACTAATTTTGAACACAACTCCGATATGGTGGGCTACAATCTCTGGGTGTCAGGAGATTGTCTTTACTGAGTAAACATTTAGGCTTATCAATTGTTTGTCCACTAGATGGTAGATGTTTGATGGAAATGTTAGAAGAGAAATTACTGGAAACGAGAATTGGCCTTATTTTGTAATTACCAATTTACCTATTTAGGCAGTATAAAATGACTCTGAATGTAACATTCAATCATGGACTCTAATTGAAATCTTATAAAAATGGACTATTTATAGACTATTTCAAAACACTATAATCTTTTAGCATTAGCATGAAGAAAATTAAAAATGAAGCAATGTACCGAGGCAAGTCATTTGTCTTTGTCTTCCTCAGCAGAACCGAGAAGAAAAATCTCCAGTGCTCACTGACCTGAGGAGGAACACACTACACATATCACAGCAAACACAGACATGTTAATAAACAGACTTGCTTGACTGTATCTTTGAAATACCAGTTACAACTGTATAAAATCTTCACAGTTGTTTCCACATGTTCATTATATTGTACACACACAGGGCTGTCGCTATAGCAGGGCGATAGGTGGCGACGATTCTAGGGGAGATTCTTCTGCCTTAGGCCCCACGATTTCAACTCCAACTTCCAAGGTGGCCCACAGCAAAAATTTGCACAGGGGCCCTGGATACCCCACCTACAGACCTGCACACACACATACACACTCTTATATCTTTAAGATTTTTGTCAGAAGTCCATGGTTCCCCCCACAGAGCGAGAGAGGGCACAGATGAAAGGCTTGTTATGTGAACTATGCTGTCTGTCTGCATGCCTGTGTCTGCAGTATAAGGGCAAATGTAAGCACATTTTTGTTAGACCCACAGTGATGACTGTTTACATTGGTCATAATTTCTGTTGGGAGAGCCTGTCAAGCAGTGAGAAAAATTATGCTGGAGTGATAAGACTGGAATTTGCACATAATACTTGAGGTTTGCGAAACTCTCAGTGGGCACAGTGAGAAAATGAACTTAGAATGATGTTACACTCCGACTGCAACAACTTTTGTCACACAAAGCCATCATAGGACTTGACAAATACAGAACAGTTTAACATTAAACCATTAACCTTTACAAATGTGCCTATTCAAGCCACAAACAGATTCTCTTTGGAGGACAGAAATGAAAAACATTATTTTCAGCATGTCAGAGAGGTTAATGTATAATAGGCTATAATTTATATCAGTATCCACTCAGAATGTGCACAGTAAATGTGTAACCAAATCTACTGTGACATGTTGTGATCTAGTACAAGGCATAACCAAAATATGCAAACTGGATACAGAGACGCAACAGCTTGCTATGACAACAATCCTAGTCAAATGCGTGGATGCTAACATAGTTTCCACATATAAAGAAATATATAATTTATTACAATTTAATTTTATGCATTTAGACTTTAACCCCTTCAGACCTGGCGTCCATTGGAATGGACATCACATGGATTTTGGTTTAGACCAATAAGATTTTATGTTTTTATAATATAAGTACTGCCTGGTCACTGATTAGTCCCTGATCCACCAATCACAATTAAAGAATGACCCAGAACTTAATCTGATTGGGCTTCAGGTATCACCAAAGACAGGCATTACTAACCAACTAGACAGGAGGAGGAGCAACTCCTTTTTTATCTTTTACATGAAGATCTATGTTCATGGCATCATCAACTTGCACCTATTATAATCTTTATACTATCAAGTGATAATATTCAGTTAATCTGAAAATCTTTCAGAGCTGAAGAACACAGGATTTTTTTGAAGTTTGATGTCCATCACAATGGACATTGGGTCTTAATCAAAAAAATTGTTTTCTTTTTTTTTCTGATTTTGCAAAACCTTTGTCTTCTATGTTGTGATCATAAGCTGTCATTCAGTTTTTTTTTTATTAGTTTTAGTGAAAAACAGCATAGCAAATGTGAAATGTGTGCACACACTGCAACACACACACACAAAAATCACACAAACACACACAAAATCACACACACACGTGCACACATGCGCGCACACACACACACACACACACACACACTGATGCGCTGATGCTATATGCACACAATCATGTGTCAAAAACAGCAAGTACACACAACACACCAACAAACACACACAAACATTATACACACATATTCCAATTCACCCATTGCAAACAACAAAAATAATAAAACAAGTTTTTTGAGAATTCATCTTATCATCTTACATTTTCTCTACATTCGTATTGCATTGCTCTTTGTTACAGTATGTGTTATTTTCAAAATATTCAATGCTATGGTTCACATATTGTGTTTGAACTCTAGCTCATAAGAACTGAATGGTTAAAATATGACAATTTTTTTGTTGCTTGAGCCCTGATGTCCATTGTAGTGGACATGAAAAAAATCTAATAAAAAAATGAGTTTGCACAAATACTTTTTTTTAGACTCATTTATGCATTAAAGATGAGCAAATATCAAGTGGATACAATTTTTTTGCTCAGTGGGACATAATTCAGGTCTGAAGGGGTTAAATGAACAAAGTGCCCCCCCCCCCCTTTTTTTACATTGATAAAATAATTAATAAAACCATGTGCTGTTTGGTATGACAGCACAAACCAAACATTGGTTTATACAGAGGCTGCATGAATAATTAATAATCTGCTACTTTGTATATTTGGCAGTAACTAGCCTATACATTGACATCAATATCAAACAAAAATCACTGATCATTTTGTCAGAGAACTTTTGTAGTGCATTCTCATTAGAGACACCACAAACAATGCGGGACAATTTACTTGTATACATTTCTTTGTTCTGCTGAAGGAAGATATTTGGAAGAATGTTTTTAACCAAGAAGATCTCGCCTCCAATTGACTACCATAGTATTTTTTCCCTACTATGGTAGTCAAGGGGAGGCGAGATCTTCTTGGCTACAAACATTCTTCCAAATATCTTTCTTTGTGTACAGCAGAACAAAGAAATTTATACATGTTTGAAACTACTTAAGGGGGAAAAATGATGACAGAATTTTCATTTTTGGGTGAACCCCTTTAATTCGTACGCACCTTTACGCGGGATACTGTAACGCAAGCACAGGCAAAAAAGTTTCGACTTCCGCTGCACACCAAAGTTTAAACTCTGTGAGCTGTGAATTTAAGCTTGAGCGGAATAAATGAAATTACATTACAATTGGAATACAACGGACAGTCTCCAGAAAGAAACCTTTAAGATTAATTTCGTTGATCAGTTAATTAACAAAAGGAAAACACGCTGAAGTAAAGTAGGCTAACAACAATAAAATGGTCAAAGGTATCGTTCTCACCTCCAGCGCACCAATGGCGAGCAGGCCTTTTTATTTGTCAGTTGATGATCAAAAGCTTTTTTATATATGTGCTGATGTGAGTATTTGAGTTTATATTATATATACTTTCCCTTAAAACATTGGCCTACTTAAAATTAAAGTAGGTCTTCATGAACATTAGACACTTAGAAATAGGCAGTTTAGCAATACAATGTAGCTGACATAACACAACAACACATAAAAACAAAACAGAATAATTGTTAGGGCTGCTCGATTATGGCGAAAATCATAATCATCATTTTTTTGGACAATATCGAAATCATGATTATTTAACATGATTATTGGTGGGTGATATGATCAAAATCTTATTTCACAATATGAGTCATTTTAAATATCAGTGAAGTTTCACAAATTTCGATTCTTAACGAATGTAAGAAAAAGGTCATCAATACAATTACACGAGACAAACAGTCAGCATATTATAAGAACAAAGAACCTAATCACAAACGAAATGGAAATACAACAGAATGAAAATACAACTTAAATAAACAGTGTTTTACATTTTTCAGGAAGATATAGTCTACCAACAGTGGTATTCAGATAAGTAGGCCTGATATCCTACAACAAAAAATTGAATAGTCACATGTAAAATAACACTGCATTTAACACTGCAAAGGCTTACTTTACACATTAAAAATAGATTAATCCTTATTAAAGCTACTTAAGTTATTCAGTCAAGATCAGTGAGTGATTTGCCTTTATCATTTGTTGTTTGATTATCATAAATGACTGCAGCAGGTAACTGTCACTTTAAGAGCTAATGCACGGATCCAATATACTGTTACACACGCGTTTTCTTTCTTAACTGTGCACATTTACTTAAGACATAACCCACTGTGTTTACCTAAATACTCTAAATAGGCATTTTGACATTTTTGTGTGTACGCATTTAGGTGCGTATCCGAAGTCATTTGCTTATCCGCGTTCGGCTTTGACTCGGAGCGCATTCACACAGAAAGCCACCAGGGGGAACAGTGTTTCTTTTGTGTGAAGGAAAGAATGGTGCGCTGGCTGCAATGTGGCAATAATCATTTTACCTTAATTATCTTGTTTTCATAATCATTGGAATCCAAAAATAAAAAAAAATCAATTATGAAAAATCGCACAGCCCTATATTGCAGTATCAGTGAAAAAATGTACAAGTATGTAAACGTGTATCTTTTGTACAAAATTTACATCATGATAATGCGTCATGATAAAAGTATAAAATCACGATGATCTGCAATATGTAATAGAAACAAATCTGAACAATCATATCTTATTTTACATTTGGAGTTTTACATATCCATGAGATGAGGCCTTGAATTTGTATTAAAACATCAGAAATACACATTTGGTCCTTTGTACAATTTACTGTGCAAAACCAAGGCTAACAAAACTATTGTACAAACAAAAGGGTCTTTAAAGGGGACCTATTATGCTTTTTTTCATTTTATCTTTAGTGTGCAATATAAATGTTTGTGCATGTAAACAATGTGCAAAGTTACAAAGTCCATGCCAAAGGGAATTAATTGCTCCCACAGAAAAAACCTACCTGGAATGCCTCATTTGTAGTCCTGCTATTATTTCCGTGCTGTAACTACATCACCATGTAACAGGTTTGCGTAATGCCTAGCTGCTGGCTAATTTGACTCGCCCTTTTATAAGGCCAGGAGGAGTTTATCACTTCTTTTCACTGCGTGAGAGGGGAAAACATCATTACATGGACTTACAGCTTACAGTGTTTATAATGAATTTTTAACGTTACATTTGTCACACATGCTCCAAGCGGTAGACCAATACAGCAGATTGGGGCCGGTTGAACAATCAGAGCAGACTAGGCAGATTTTAAAGAAACTAAAACTAAAACTAAAACAAAGCATTCAGACAGAGTGTGAAAACCATAACTGAATTTTTTTTTGAACATTTAGGCCCCGTTTACACTAGGGTGTTTTCATTTTAAATCACACAAATATTGATATGGTTACCCCAACGTTTTAGACCCTCGAAAAACGGAGACTTTCGAAAACGCCGCAGAGCCCGTTTTAGTTTGAAAACGCCAGGGTTGCGTTTCAGTGTAAACAGACCAAAACGGAGACGATGGCATGGCTGCCCCCGATCGCTCTGCATATCCTTTGACGACTGTGTAAACTATAACATGGAGACAGAATTGCAATCTTTCCAGGCATTGTTGTCATTTTTAGCAGCCATTGTGCAATTTAACTTTTTTAATTTAAATTTTTTTTTAATACTGCTGCTACCTACATGTGCAAGAGACAACTGTTTACACTTGTATGCACATACCCAGTGTGTATGAACCGTCATGTGACATTCGTTTTTGGTCATGTAGTGTAGACGGAGATCGTTTCTGAAACCCTTTGGAAACGCCAGTGTAGATGAGGATAGTTTTTAGTGTAAACGGGGCCTTAATCTTGTAAATTTATTCTATTAGACCCCCTAAACAAAATGATAAACCTGTAAATAAGCATAATAGGGGCACTTTAGGAATATAAATTGAAATCAGTTGTATCTGGGTCTTGTAAAAGTTAGCTGGTGTAGGCAGTCCTTATATGGCACAGTCATCTTGAGGGGAGGTGCTGAAGGCGGAGCTCCGAAGGAGATCCAGACAGTTTACAAGGATGAGGGAGCCAGTGATGTGTCTCCAGCGCTTGGTGATGGGGTTCTTCATTTTGTCCAATCCAGTGTGAAGTTCCTGAATCACATCCCTGTAACTGTCCCCAATCTGGGCTGCCCATGTGACCAGGAAGTCATAGGCAGGTTTCCACATGGCCTTAGTGAGAGGAGAAAAATTATTTGTCATATAAACCTGCATGCACATGACATTCAAGTGCCCTAAATTTAGTTCCCAGAAAAGGCTGTCTACCCGATCTGTCTCCATTAGAGTGAATGTGTGCAAATATTCTGAGCCAGTAAAACAAAGAGCAAGAGGAAGCTCATAATCTCATTAATTGTTGGTAGAACATTTAGGTTCCTCTTCTGAGCTGGATGCAAACACTGTAATCATGACCTGTATGTTTCCTGTAATCAGTGCTTAAAACCCAGTTTTAAACTTTACATATGTCAACTACTCCGTCACACAAATTTTAATTATTTATCCATTTGATATAATTTAGAGGATTCAACATTCTATACTTCAGATATACTTTTTTTTTTTTTTTTTTTACATAACTTTGTGTTTCATAATCTATGTCTTTGTTTTGTTTGCACAGTTGTCAACTTTTTTCAAACCTGATCTCATGAGAAAATTACAAGGTGGTGATTTGGTATGAATTTAGTTTGATTTGTATGAAAACATAAGATTTTTAGGAAAAAAACACAGCAAGCATGAAGGCCCTAAGCACACCCCGTCAGTGGGGTGTAAACACAGACTGTATAAAAAAACATATGAATAAGATCATAGGAATTAGCTATTAATTCTGCAAAATGTAAAACAGTCATGAACTGCCATTAGATTGTGTTGTTTTGTGGGAAATATGTACTCTCTGTACGAGAGTCTATCAGCACCAGCACAGAATAACAGAGCTTCCCCATTCCAAAATCATCATTAATGACTTGTCATTAATCAAATGCTCTTTAGCTGAATGAGGGGTATAGCTTTGTCTTTTAGTTGATAGTCAGCCAGTTTTAAAAGAATATTTCACTCAAAAAATGACTCCATATTGTTAGTGGGTTAAATTACTTTCTTTCTTCTGTGTAGTCTCAGTCATCATACACTTTCAATGCAAGAAAAAAATCCCCAAAACATCTTGTTGGGTACCACTGAAAAAATAAATTCATACAGGTTTGGAACAATGATAGTGAGTAAATAATGACAGAATGCTCAGGGGTCCGTTTCAGAAAGGAGTTTAAGTGAAAACTCTGAGAATGTTAACCCTGAAATGAGGGAAACTGGGTTTTCCGTTTCAGAATGGGAGGTATGTCAAACCCGAGAAAGCAGGGTCAAGCCCGTTTCTAAAAGAGAGGTAACTTATACTTAGAGTCAGTTACCATGGTAACTTACTCTGTGAACCTAACCTGGTCGGGAGCAGGTTTTCTTCGGTAAACACAGCGTTTCCTGCGGTCTCCTCCCCCTTTTTTAAAGTCCAAGTGATGTTTAAATAGTTTATTAGTTCATTCATTCACGCAGTATTTTTTTTCCTATTTCAAGGATAAATATCTAAAAATTCTTAAATCAAGATGGGTTTTCTATATAAGAAAATGATATGATATTTAGTCTTGTTTCCTGGGGGGATCTAAATTAAGTGCATTTTACTTAAGTAAAATGATCAATATCTGCCAGTGTGGTAATAAAAATAATCTTAATGCAAACGGAAAACAAGATTATTCGGAGTGTCTATTACTAAGTGCAAATTTACAGTAGCCCCGCCCACCACTGTCACACAAAACAATAGAAATGATTAATGGCTTCAGTGGTGTAGGCAGTAGCGTGTTGGGCTTGGAGAGCTAACTTGTGATGCGATTGACTGGGTTTGAATCTGACTTCTGCCGAACTCGCTCTTCTCCCTTTTCTCATCACTTATCAAATCAGAAAGGCATTTATTTTTAATAAAAATGAAAAAAATGTTCTAAAAGTGGAAGTAAATTGCCTAACGAGTGTTTAATAATGAATAAATAATAAAATAATAAATAATAAAATCATCTACACTCTGTTATTATTGCATTCTGTTAAAGTACAATAAACATGAGGTGCAAATATAATGTATCTGCCAGTATAAAATATAAATAGCATTTAATTACTATTTACACTTATTGCAAAGAACTGCTACTTTTAGTCTTTATAAATAGAAAATAATTTGTAAAATAAAAAAAAATAAACTTAATTATTATTATTTTCTTTTTTTGCATGTAGGATACCATGAAAATGAATATTAGTTGAATAACTTACCGTTCTGCCACTTTTCACCTTTGATATTTGTGGCGAGGGGGGCGTGGTTTAGCGGGGTCTGCGGCAGGAGGGAGTGTCTGGGGATGTGCGGTGATTGAACGGGTTGAATGTAAATCACGAACACCTGTTTCTCGTTCCAGTAACTGGCGTGGAGACAGGATAAAACGCCAGGAGAAGCAGGAGCGTGGGAGAGAGAGAGGGACTGCTGACAGTCGGACTAAGTGAGCTGAGCTCGTGTCGTGGAGTGAAGCCCATCCTTGGATGTGGAATTATTGAGTGTGCGTTGCACCGTCTTTTTGTTTATGTGTTGGATATTTTTCTCTGGTGAGAATAAAGACTGTCAGCAGCCCTAAAGCCGATTCCTGTCCTCTTCCTTCCCATTACACAAAGAACCTTCGTTACACTGGTGCCGAAACCCGGGAAGGAAGACGGAAGCCGCCGCCATGCAGGCATCCCCTGCCGCTGGAAAGCCGTTTGCGGACATCATTGCATCCCTCGCGGTCCTGCATCAAGAACAACATCGGGCCCTGATGGATCTTCGGAGTGACCAGGAACGCCGCTTCGAGGCGATCATCCAGGGCCAGCACGAGGACCGCGAGAGGTTCCGGAGCTGGATAGACCGGGAGGTTCCCACGGCGACCAGCGCGGCAGCTGCTGGCCCCTTCCAGCTGCCACTGCAGAAGATGGGCCCGCAAGATGACCCGGAGGCCTTCCTGGACCTGTTCGAAAAGGCTGCTGAGGTCTCAGGTTGGCCCCGGGACCAGTGGCCCATGCGGCTCGTCCCGCTGCTCTCGGGCGAGTCGCAGGTGGCAGCACAGCAGCTGCCCGTCCAGAACCTCCTGGTCTTCAACGACCTCAAGAGGGCCATCCTGCAGCGGGGCGGCCGCTCCCCGAGCAGCACCGTCAGCGCTTCCGGTCTCTGGAGCTGGGGGAGGCGGGCCGACCCTTCGTGTTGGCCCAACAGCTCCGGGACTCGTGCCGCAAATGGCTGATGGCCGACGGAGGCGACGCGGAGCAAATGATCGATCGCGTGGTGCTGGAACAGTTCACCACTCGGCTCCCAAAGAAGACCGCCGAGTGGGTCCAGTGCCACCGGCCCACGTCGCTGGATTCGGCCATCCAATTGGCGGAGGACCACTTGGTGGCGTGCCCAGGGGTCGGCGAATCCCTGCCATCTGTCTCTCTCTCTCCCTCTCTTCTTCCCCTCTCTCTCTCTAAACCTGTCCCTCTACCTAGGTCCCGTCCGCCCGGCCCGCCTCGTGTTCCGCCTCGAGGGCGGGGTGGAACGGATTCTCGGCAGTTCGTGGCGCCAAGAGCCCCGCCCAGGGGGGCGGGACTGGCCACCGCCGGGCTGGACCCCGCACCTGCTTCTCCCCTCTCTCCACGCCCATCATTCGGCCCGTTCTCCGCCACTGGAGCGGCGGGCAGGTCTGGGCCGGCCTGTTGGCGTTGCGGGGACCCGGATCACTTCATAGACCGGTGTCCAGTGATGGAGGTGGGGACATTGATCCGGGTCCCGGACGACCTGCAGGTCGCCCCCGGTCAGGCTGGTCAGTACCAGATACCAGTGAGTATCAAGGGGGGTACATATCAGGCTTTGGTGGACTCGGGTTGTAACCAAACCTCCGTGCATCAAAGCCTGATTTCATCCGGGGCATTGGATACAGGCCGCGTGGTTAAGGTACGGTGTGTGCACGGGGATATCGCGAGTTATCCGTTGGTGTCAGTCGGGATTCTATTTAGGGGTCAAAAGCATAGTGTGGAGGTGGCAGTTAATCCGCACCTCCGGCACCCGTTAATTTTGGGGACGAATTGGCCCGCTTTTAATAAATTATTGGGGCATTTATGCTCGGGTGCCTCTTGGAGTAAGTGTACGCGGGGAAGGGAAGTGTGAGTGCAGGCGGGGGAGACTGACCGGGGACCAGTGGTGACTGCCTCAGGGGAACCGAGCGGGATCGGGAGACTGATTCTCTCGGACCGTGATGATTTTCCCCTGGAGCAGTCTCACGATGACACGCTGAAAAATGCGTTTGAGAGGGTCAGTACGATTGACGGTCAGCCTCTCCAGCCTGGACGACCACTAACTTATCCCTATTTTGCGATTATTAAAGATAGGTTGTATCGAGTGACCCAAGACACTCAATCAAAGGAAGATACAACCCAGTTGTTAGTACCAAAGAGCCGCAGGGAAATGCTTTTCCATGCGGCTCACTCCAACCCAATGGCTGGACACTTAGGACAAACAGCGACACTAAATCGCCTCATGACCCGATTCTTTTGGCCGGGCATTCACGAGAACGTGCGCAGGTGGTGCGCGTCTTGTCGTGAATGTCAGCTGGTAAATCCTCCGGCCACTCCAAAAGCGCCTTTGCGCCCCCTTCCATTAATGCAGGTCCCCTTCGAACGAATTGGCATGGACCTCATCGGGCCATTAGAGCGATCAGCGAGAGGGCATCGTTTTGCATTGGTCATTGTGGATTATGCAACACGATATCCAGAAGCAGTGGCTCTCCGCAACATTTCCGCTAAGAGTGTTGCGGACGCCCTCTTCAGTTTAATCTCCCGAGTGGGGATTCCGAAAGAAATCCTCACTGATCAAGGCACGGCGTTTATGTCACGTACGCTACGCGAACTGTACGAATTGTTGGGCATTAAATCGATTCGAACCAGCGTCTTTCACCCACAAACGGACGGGCTGGTCGAACGTTTTAATCGCACGCTTAAATCCATGATTCGTAAGTTCGTTCAAGAAGACGCCAAAAATTGGGATAAATGGTTGGAACCCCTGTTGTTCGCTGTGCGAGAGGTCCCGCAAGCCTCCACGGGGTTTTCCCCCTTCGAGCTTCTCTTTGGGCGCCACCCCCGCGGGTTGTTGGATGTCCTAAGAGAATCTTGGGAGGACGGACCGTCTCAATCAAAAAATGAAATTCAGTATGTGCTGGACTTGAGAACAAAACTCCACACTTTGGGGCGGCTATCTATGGAGAATTTGTTACAAGCCCAGGACAGACAGTGCCGGTTGTATAACAGGGGAACTAATCTGCGTAAATTTGCACCGGGAGAGAAAGTGCTCGTATTACTCCCCACATCAAGCTCAAAATTACTGGCGAAGTGGCAAGGACCATTTGAGGTCACACGGCGAGTTGGTGATCTCGATTATGAAGTAATACGGTCCGATAGGAGAGGGGCACGTCAAATTTATCACCTCAACCTCCTGAAAAAGTGGAGTGAGGCGGAATCAGTGATGCTGGCGACGGTGATTAGCGGGGAGGATGATCTCGGGCCAGAGGCGAATGTAAAAAAACAATCCTTCGCTCTGGCCCCAGGGGGAGATCACCTTTCGCCCTCACAGCTCACTGATGTTTCCAAATTACAGGCTGAATTTGCCGACGTGTTCTCTCCCCTACCGGGCCGTACTGACCTCATTCAGCACCACATCGAGACAGAGCCGGGCGTGGTGATTCGCAGCCGGCCGTATAGGTTACCTGAACACAAAAAAAAAGTGGTTCAGGCAGAATTAGAGGCAATGCTTGAAATGGGGGTAATAGAGGAATCCAGCAGTAACTGGGCGAGCCCGATAGTTTTGGTCCCCAAAACAGACGGCTCAGTACGGTTCTGTGTGGATTATCGCAAGGTGAATGCAGTGTCGAAATTCGACGTGTATCCAATGCCGCGTGTGGACGAATTGCTTGACCGGCTCGGTACAGCTCGCTTTTATTCGACACTGGACTTAACAAAAGGGTATTGGCAGATCCCCTTGTCTCCATTATCCAAAGAAAAGACCGCTTTCACGACGCCGTTTGGATTACACCAATTCGTGACCCTTCCGTTCGGGCTGTTCGGGGCACCGGCTACCTTTCAGCGACTCATGGACAAGATCTTACGGCCCCATGCTGCGTATGCGGCTGCCTATCTGGATGACATTATTATTTTTAGTAATGATTGGCAGCGGCATATGCAGCATTTGAGGGCTGTCCTGAGATCGCTGAGAGGGGCTGGGCTCACGGCCAACCCGAAGAAGTGCGCAATTGGGCGCGTGGAAGTAAGGTATCTGGGCTTCCACTTGGGATATGGACAGGTGCGTCCCCAAATTGATAAGACAGCAGCGGTTGCAACCTGTCCGCGTCCCAAGACCAAAAAGGAGGTAAGACAGTTCCTCGGGCTGGCGGGATATTACAGAAGGTTTGTTCCTAATTATTCGGACCTCACCAGCCCGTTGACTGATCTGACTAAAAAGGATGCACCAGATACGGTCCAGTGGACGGAGCTGTGCCAGCAGGCCTTCACCCAGGTGAAGGCTGCTTTATGTGGCGGGCCGTTACTTCATTCCCCTGATTTCTCTCTCCCCTTTTTGTTGCAGACAGACGCGTCGGACAGAGGGCTGGGTGTGGTCCTGTCCCAGGAGATAGAGGGTGAGGAGCGGCCGGTGCTGTACATTAGCCGCAAGCTCTCTAAGAGAGAGGCTAAGTACAGCACCGTGGAGAAAGAGTGTTTAGCCATCAGGTGGGCCGTCCTCACCCTCCGCTATTATCTCCTGGGGCGGGAATTCACCCTCTGTTCGGACCATGCCCCTCTGCAGTGGCTCCACCGCATGAAGGACACCAACGCGCGGATCACTCGTTGGTATCTTGCTTTACAGCCTTTTAAATTCAAAGTGATCCACAGGCCGGGTGTTCAGATGGCTGTGGCCGACTTCCTCTCCAGAAATGGGGGGGGGGGGGTGGCGAGGGGGGCGTGGTTTAGCGGGGTCTGCGGCAGGAGGGAGTGTCTGGGGATGTGCGGTGATTGAACGGGTTGAATGTAAATCACGAACACCTGTTTCTCGTTCCAGTAACTGGCGTGGAGACAGGATAAAGCAAGAAGCAGGAGCGTGGGAGAGAGAGAGGGACTGCTGACAGTCGGACTAAGTGAGCTGTGCTCGTGTCGTGGAGTGAAGCCCGTCCTTGGATGTGGAATTATTGAGTGTGCGTTGCACCGTCTTTTTGTTTATGTGTTGGATATTTTTCTCTGGTGAGAATAAAGACTGTCAGCAGCCCTAAAGCCGATTCCTGTCCTCTTCCTTCCCATTACACAAAGAACCTTCGTTACAATATTATAACAGTGATAAGAATTAAACTTGCATTGACTCAGAAGAATGCGGATGTCATTTTGTCACGTTCTGTTGCCTTGGTGAATCGTAATATCGGAGCTCCACTGATCATGGCTTTTCATAGTCATGGTGCACGTGCTTAACTCAGAGGGTGCTTCTCAATTCTTATTTGTGCACCCTCGTTTCCTTTCCTCGCGTCTTAGCTCCACCCCTTCAGGATGCGAAGAAGGGAAACAAGGAAAAGAAGTAAGGATGGAGGAATTGAATCAAGTGAAATGATATATCTTCGCTCACTTTAGCGTCACTTCAAAGCGTCATCAGCTGCACTTGAGGGATCTACCCATATGTTGTTAAAGTTTGGTTATTTAAAAAAATATATTATAAATATTAATAAAGCAAGATGCCCCGTTGAAATATTTGAGATGTAAAATTTATTTAAACTTCATACATTAAAGCATACATTTAAATTATTGTGACAGATATAAAGGGGGAGGAGAATTTAAGCGTGCAAAGGATACACCTGTGTATCCTCGCTCATAACTCCTCGGGAAGCCTCCTCACTCCTCGTTCCTCGCGGTGCAGTTAAAGAATTGAGATGTCCTTCAAGATGGCTGAGCTTGATCGGTTTCCAGGTCATAGGATGGAGGAGCGAGGAAACAAGGAGGGATATTGAAAAGCACCCAGAGTCAACCTACTCAGAGTCGATTGAACTAACTCAATTCAGCTGAACTCAAGTTTCCCATTTCAGTGTAAGTCAACTCAGAGTTCAAGTTTTAACTAAGAGTTGGTTGAACCTCCTTATTGAAACGGGCCCCAGGTTTTTGAGCTTTCTGAGTTTGAACTTTTTGAGTTTTACCTCGCTGTCCAGTTGTCCCCTGCTGTCCCTGTGTGGAGATTCATATGCTTCCATCTGCTGCCGGGACACTTTAGCCAGTCTCTCAGCAAGCTCCCTCCAGCGTCCCGCCACCTCCACCGCTGTGGTCAACAGAACAAAGTCCATGACCAGTCGTGCCACCAGGCCCTGACAGTCCATCTTCAGAAGAGCCTGAATGACAGATACAGAAATGTATAAAATTTGATACCAAATTTTTTTTTTTTTTTAATATCTCTATTGGTAGATACTGGCTATATATTGTCTTACAATAAAAGATGCACCGATACTAAATTTCTCTGCCAATACCGATAGCCAGTTATTCAGAATGATGTCGGCTGATAAAGAGCCTGCTTTAACATCACTATTTCTAAACGATTAATGCGTTAAAATTCAACACAAGAGGGATTTCCTTCACACTATAAGTTACAGTCTGAACACATTTTTCCGCACCCTTTTGATTGACAAGATATATTCGGCCCTGATCATCGGCAGTTTTTAAACAATCGGCCAATGGTCAATAGTGATAATAATAGCTTTTATTGGCTGATACCGATTGATCGGTGCATCTCTACTTACAATGGATATTTAATTGTGCATTCTAATTTTTTTTCCCTTTAGGTAACTTTTGCAATTGTCTAACACTTGCTTAAAGTTATAATTTCATAACGGTGTTATAGGGATCACTCAAAAATGAATATTCTGTCACCCTCATGTTGTTTCAAACCTGTATGGTTTCTTTATTATGTAGAAAACAAAATAAGTTATTTTGAAGAACTGTTTTTATTTATACAGTTAAAGTCAGTGGGGTCCCAAACTACAAAATATATCCTTTTTTCATACTGGTTTGGAACAACATATGTGGTTTTTACATTTTAAAAGGAATATCCATACTGTACATTTTAATATTGTAAATTATCTTGTAACATTTAAAATGGTTTATTTTAGTTTTAATTACGAATTTTAACATTAACCATTTATTGGTTATTAGCTGTAACATAAAAATAATTATCGGTATATATCAGTATCGGACTGAATTTTAATACCAGTTACAATGCATTTACCGCATATGCTCAAAATATCATGCTTAAATAAGGTGTGAAGAATCCAAAATCCAAAATGATGACATTGAATCTATATGCAAATCTATATGCAAATATTTGACACAGTAAAAGCTTTTGAATCAAACTAAATTTTGTAGATTGTGTTGTTGTTATCTGCTTTCATAATCTCACACCATGTCTTCTGCTATTTTAAAAAATTGTTTTTTCCCTCTATGTTGTTGCCAAGTAAAGCCTGTTCTAAATAATTGACCTTCACCAAGAGTACACAGCAACACAAACTACAAAACTGAGATAGTGTTAGTGTTTTTCTAAGCACCGCCTCAGAAGATCTGGCCAATCAAGAGCTCAAGTCATCATTCAGGGTGCTTTGATAAATGTAGCGATATGCAGGAAGCGACGTGCAATGTTCCTGTGAGCACAATATAATGAGAGTGACTCCAGGCCCCTTGGACAAGGGAAATGTTAGGGAGGAATATCCGGTCGTTCTGTTGGCAAAGTATTCTTTCTTATTAACGTGACCTTCTCTTCTCCCTGAGAGTTTGTCATGACATTTAAAAAACTGAATAAGGACTTACATTCACCTTGCCTTGTGAATATATGACATTCACTGATCTACAAAATGTCTGAAACCGTTATCTGATGATGATGATGACATGTGACATCTATACTTTGTTAGTGCTTTATTTATACAACAAAGAAAAGAATCAGTCGTTCTACTAGTGTCATCAGTGAATGCAATTCAGCATTCGAATATGAATTTGTCAAAAGTGCAGGTGTTCTTCGTATATTCAAATATGTTCTCATGGACACACACAAAACAGCAGCAAGTGTTTTAAAGTTACACGCCCTGAACCCACTAATCTCTGATTTCAGTTCCATGGCTTGGAATGTTTGGAATGACAGGAAGTCTGCTCAGAGGGGGAGGAACACGGAGCTGATGCCCCAGAAGACATGTTTGGCTCCAAACAGAGCAATGAGATAGCAGGAGTCTTGGATGGTTTCCATCTTATCAAAGATGGTAGTTCTGCAAACAGACAGGAAGGTATGTTTTTTTGACTTTCGGTCAGTGCTAAAAGGGAGATACATTTATGTGATCGGTACAGTCTTCACTCCTCTCCTGTATACAACAAGCAGTGACTGCCACTCCCTGAATGCAAGTGAAATAGAAAGCGTATTGTGTGTGAATGTATCACACTGTGTACACACTGATTGTGTGCATTAGCCAAAGAAAGATAAGGCCTTTCATGTGCACCTGTTTCCTGAGGTGTCTCACCTCTGACCCCTGTCACTGATAGAAACTTATTAAAGTAAACCCTCCAGAGACACAGTATTAACAGAAAGCCAAACAAAATCTGCTGCCCAGGATTTTGACTGTCAGAGAATGTCAAGTGTGGAAAACGTAACTAGAAAAAAGAATGTCCAAATTTGTAATCATTTTAAAATCTATTGAGAAAATGGTCAAGGGTAAATTATTATTATAATGATTCCTAATCATTTCACTATGTTGCACACATATATATCAAAGCAAGTTTTTTTGTTTTGTTGTTTTGCTCTCTTCATTTCTTCCTTTAGACATCGCACTAAATTTCTCTTAATGTGCTGGAGAGTTCACAAAGACCCGCCCCCTTTAGTTACTGTTGCTACGTCCGACAAGCCATGCTGATCTCTTGCCACACATCATGTTCTCACGCAGTGAAAAATACATCACGGAGCAAAGAGGTCACTGACAACGCGTCGAAAACAGAGCAGGTTACTTTTGATATGAAACAAAGTCTCAAATTTCAAAATTTGTCATTTTTAAAGAAATGTAAACAATAAATACCGTTTTGTAGCTCTTTAATGTGTCGTGACAGATTGCTGTAGCGCCTCAGTTCAAGCGGCTCGTGAACCGATCATCTCTTCCTACTAGTTCATTTATAGCATCAAATAAACATGAATGAACATGAGAAGGAATGTTGTTTTAATCACGGAAAGACATCAGTACACCATTTTTCAAGTTAAAGTCCTCCGACATTAATCTGCTAACTCCTTTGTCGGACAGTATGGCGGATTCGGCGTTATGATTGGTTAGATCGCCTGTCAATCAAACTCCTGGCGAAGGGTCAATTCACACATAAAATAATAATAATAAAACAATAAAAAAAACAATTAATGGCAGACAGGAGGCTTATAAATTAAGGTTCATTAATTACTAAACATGTTTGTGACAAAATTAACAAGAGCAAATGTGCAAAAATGAAAAGTAAAAAATGCTTCATTCCTGTTTCCAGACTTTCCTCAGTACTCTGAGCCTTTTGTCTCCATGATTTATTTGTTTATTTTTGTTGTGGAGATTCTTTGTTACTAATAATACATTGATTCAAACTACCCACAACCCAGTGAACCTAGCTAATTTTGGCACTGAACAAGTTTATTTTTATATTAATGTTCTGGCAAATTTAAACAGTTATAAAGATGTATTGTTAATTTTACCTAAAATGTCTGTGGAAATACACACATTGAGAATTGCGTAGCATATTGGAGTGCTACACTTGCAGTAAATTCAAGCCAAAAAACTTGAATCTGTATACGTTCACTCCAATTAACAGGTATTGTTAGCGTCATGATATACCAGTTGACCTACTACAGGAATTTAATTATACTGTATATTACACACAAAGCGTGTCTGAGCAAATCAAGATATTTGATCAGTGCATAAATTCTTTAAATTCATAAAACATGACATGTGAATTAGTTAGCATGCTCGTACGTTTGCTTAGCTTTGATTTAACACTGCACATACACTAGACATCACTGCAGATTAAGACAGATGAGAACAAAATTTCTCTTTTGACTTCCTCTTCTTTAAAATCTGATTTTATGACACTATTCTTACTAAATATTTCCTCTTGCCTGTCTCTTTTGATTTATTTTTATATAAGCTGACCATTCTGTCTTCTTGTTTATGAACTATTGTCAGAAATTTCAGACTGTTTATACAGAACCACTCTTCTGCTCAAACAATAGGCTAAAGGAAATGGGTGGACACTGAGGAATCAAAGACTTAAAAAAAGTTCAGAGACATTTAAATGTTCTTCTGAAGCATGTCTGTAAATTCATCTGGTCACAAATAAAGCCCAGACTGGAGAACATGCAAGGAAATAGCATTACAACTAGAACTTTTACTGATTAAAATGGAATTGCAAAGTTCTGGAGTTGCAAAGCTGTTCAGTCAATTTATAGGCAACCAGAAAGACTAATTCACCACGGCTTCCCTTGGGAATTTTTAATGGGTTTCAAAATTCACATTTGACTGTGTCATTTATTTTGTAGAACAGGAAAGTCTCTTCATAAAATGTTAACCACAGACCTCATTTTATTTATAAATAAAAAAGCCCTAGAAATTCCAGAGGCAAATCCGTTGCTCTAAAATGCAAATTCTTCTCTATGCAGAATAGTAGTTTATTAAAATGTGCAGAGAATTACAGTTGCATGTGTGTTAGCAATCTCCTGGCAATAGATTTGTAGGTGTGGAGGGGTTGTGTAGTGTAGGGCGCCTTTCAGTCCATATTTGATGCTTCTGTGTAGATGTGAACAATAAGAAAGGAAACATCTGCACAACTAAGACTCTTCAACACGTTCACATCTTCCGGCATTTTCACTCACAGGTCTGTTGTCACGTTTTAGATGGTCACAGATGACCCTTCCAAAATGTAGTTTATGAAGAACATTTCTATGTGTCTGACATTCATTTAGGCAGCATCACTTCATATGAAGCTCTCAAATTGATTTTGTCAAAGTGACATGCTATATGACAATGTATGTTGCCAATATTGTAATTTTAATCTGACTACAAATGTGATGTTTTTAGCAGATGTTTCAGCTCATTGTTATTTCAGTTGAGCATAACTTAAGCATGTCATGCGCAGACTTTATATGATTTGTTGATATCAGATACTGAAGATATTCTTTTTAAGTCTTGTGCATTTCACATTTCATTTTCTTTTACAGTTGTTCATAATTTGAGAGTTTAAAACTATTTAAACTTTACTATTTTTTTTCCTGTTTTGCAAAATTATTGTTAGACGAATTGGTGTGTTTCTGACTCTACTTTCAAAATTGGATTGAGTGATTGTTAAATGGAATGTTAAAGGAAAAAGTGTGTAATTTCTGGTAGTGTTTACACTCTTCAGGAAGTCAACCTTTTGTATTTAACACACACAGTAGTAAAGACTTGTCAGAATAAGCATTGTAATCATTGTTGAGGCAAGGACACATATGTGAGAAACACAGCATTAAAGGATTAGTTCACTTTCAAATGAAAAATACCTCAAGCTTTACTCACCCTCAAGCCATCCTAGGTATATGACTTTCTTCTTTCTGATGAACACAATCTGAGATATTTTAATAAATATCCTGATGTATGCGAGCATTATAATGGCAGTGAGCAATACCAATGAGTATGAGCTGAAAAAAGTACTTCTATCCACATCCATCCATCATAAATGTAGTCCACACGGCTCCGGGGGGTTAATAAAGGCCTTCTGAAGCGAAGCGATGCATTTATGTAAAAAAGATATCCATATTTAACAAGTTATGAAGTAAAATATCTAGCTTCCGCCAGACCACCTTCCGTATTCAAGTTACGGAGTAAGTGTAAACTAGCGTTGCGTCAGTTGCACTTTTTCCGTAAGTTGAATAGGGAAGGCTTAGGACGTAGCCAATAAACTTTTTGAACTGCAAGAGTTTTACACTTTCTTCGTATGTTGAATACTGAAGGTGGTCTGGCAGAAGCTACATATTTTACTTCAGAACTGGTTAAACATGGATTTTTTTTACACAAACGCATCACTGCACTTCAGAAGGCCTTTATTAACCCCCCCGTAACCGTGTGGAGTGCGTTTATGATGGATGGATGTGGAATGAGGCACTTTCTTCAGTTCATACTCGTGACCCCTGTTCACTGCCATTATAAAGCTTGAATGTGTCAGGATATTTATTAAAGGTGCCCAAGAATGCTTTTTCACAAGATGTAATATAAGTCTAAGGTGTCCCCTGAATGTGTCTGTGAAGTTTCAGCTCAAAATACCCCATAGATTTTTTTTTATTAATTTTTTTAACTGCCTATTTTGGGGCATCATTAACTATACACTGATTTTGGCAGCGCGCCGCCCCTTTAATTCGCCTGCTCCCTGCCAGACAAGCTCTCGACTATATTACAGTGCATTTACAAAGTTCACACAGCTAATATAAACCTTAAATGGATCTTTACAAGATGTTTGTCATGCATGCTTTATGCATGCTTCGAATTATGTGAGTAAAGTATTTATTTTGATGTTTACGTTTGATTCTGTATGAGTTTGAGGCTATGCTCTGTGGCTAACGGCTAATGCTACACTGTTGGAGAGATTTATAAAGAATGAAGATCGGCTCTTGTCTCCTTGAATACAGTAAGAAACGATGGTAACTTTAACCACATTTAACAGTACATTAGCAACATGCTAACTAAACATTTAGAAAGTCAATTTACAAATATCACTAAAAATATCATGATATCATGGATCATGTCAGTTATTATTGCTCCATCTGCCATTTTTCGCTATTGTTCATGCTTGCTTACCTAGTCTGTTGATTCAGCTGTGCACATCTAGACGTTACTGGCTGCCCTTGTCTAATGCCTTTCATAATGTTGGGAACATGGGCTGGCATATGCAAATATTGGGGCGTACACCCAAACTGTTACAGTTGAGATTTGCCTGTTCTTCGGAGGTCTTTTAAACAAATGATATTTATATAAGAAGGAGGAAACAATGGAGTTTGAGACTCACTGTATGTCATTTCCATGTACTGAACTCTTGTTATTTGACTATGCCAAGATAAATTCAATTTTTCATTCAAGGGCACCTTTAATATATCTCTGATTGTGTTCATCAGTAAAAGAAAGTCACATACACCTATGATGGCTTGAGGGTGAGTAAAGCTTGGGGTAAATTTAATTTGAAAGTGAACTAATCCTTTAATGAGAAGGCCACTGGTGGACTGTTGTAGACAAGGCAAATGTCTTCTTATGCAGTTTTTTTTTATATTAATATAGTCTGTGATCCAAATTATTATGCAGTGAAAAGTGACATATCAGTAGGATTTTAGTACAATAAACATTTAGATTTAAGTTTTACAGAAAAGGTGTTTGTTTTATTTCTCATACACTTTAAAAAAAAATTCCATCAAAATAGGGCAGAATGTACTGTATTTGATGGAATTTTCCTTATTATTATTATTTTTTTTACAGGTATTTTACCTGTATTTTGAATTTTGAACATTGAACATTGTGTTTTAGGTTTAACGGAAATGTCCGTAAAATTATCGTCCTGGTAATTTTCTGCCAGTACATTATCCGGTTTTTTTTTTTTTACAGTGTAGCTTTTTAGATAATTGGTATCAATCTCAGACAGGTTTATAAAGTAGCTTGCCAGGTCTTCCCCATATTGCATGAGAACTGTGCCTTGCTTAATGATGTGGAAGAACATCAAGAAGACCTGGCAAACTACATAAACCTGTCTGAGACTGATTCCAGTTATCTAAAAAGCTACTGGAAATAAAACAAACACTTTCTTTGAAAAACTAAAATCTGAATGTTTGTTGCACTAAAATCCTGCTGATATGTCACTTGCACAACAATTTGGAACACAGTTTACAAAGCAGATTTTTATTTAAAAGTAGCTAAAATGCAACTTGATATTTCCTTAGGAAACATCCTGCTTCATGTTCCTGTTGACACACGTTTTCACATCAGACATGGTTTCACACATATTGACACAGTGGCACGAAGAGGTTGGGACAGGTGATAACCAGAGAAACCTGCATCTTAGCACATTCTCCATCATCGTAATATAGACAAATGAGATATATAATGTAAGGTTTTTCATTCAGTTTATTTAGAAATGGTTGCTAAATTGATCATATGTTGTTGGGTGGGTAACTGGTGGTATTCTGCAAATAAGGTGGTGCTTTAAAATGTTTAACAGCACTTGGTCTCTGCTTCAGAACCCCAAAAAACTCTCAAGTGTTTGTGACAACTGTGAGTAATATTATGAAATATTTATTTGACTGGCTCTGGTAAGAACTACAGAAATTATATATTATTCATAGTTTAATTAATACAAATCTCTTCATTTGCAAAACTGAAAAGTGTAGAATAAATCCTTCAATCACACCATAAAGGTCAATTGCATGCAGCTTCATCAAGTTTTTATAATTTTCAGTAATGGCATTATTCTATTTCAGGTTGTTTCATAGTTGACTTTCAGACTTTCGACTTAACATTCAAAAACCTTACTCTTCTCTTGATTCTCTTTGCAATTGCTAACCTTATAAATAATAAATGAATTAAAGTGTAAAGTAAAATTAAAATTATATTTTTTTATTTATTTTGAAAAAAATATTATAAAATTTTAATATTCACCATTTATCAGTTATTGGCCAGTATATGGGGGAAATTATCAGCTTGTCAGTTTCAAGAAGACCTCAAGTAAATAAAAAAAAAATGTTTTATACAATTAGTTTGTTTAGTTTCTATGAAGGCACTCTCAGTACACACTCAAGTTTAGCTGAAAGATCTATGTCCATGTCAACGCTTACCTTCATGAGTTCCTTCTGGAAAGACTTCCTCTCTTTGCCTTCAGCTGTGTTGCAGTCTTCCTTAAGCTTCTCAAGAACAGAAGCCACTTTTTCAGGCTCACTCTCTGGCTCTGTCCGACAGAAATGCGCCAGAGGCAGATTGACGTAGCCCAAAGCATCAGCAAACGCTCTCCAGCTCGCAACGTTCTCCATCAATGTCGTTCGCACTGATGCGTAGATGTACGTCAGGCACATGCAGGGCTTCAGGATCTGCTCTAAAAGGGCTGTAGTCATAAGATCGGGCCCTTTGAAATTAACAGGTTTCACTTTTCCCATGATTAGAATGTTTTTGGCATGCACCAAGCCAATTCTTCCATGGTAGTATCCAATGTACCACTCTTTAGTCCATAGATGTCCTTTAAATTTTATTTTTTCCTCACTCAAAAGAGCCATTACGTCACCTTTAAGATACTCTAGTAAATACAGGCTTTTGGACTGTCTTATAACAGTTTTCAGCAACTTAGCGAATTTCAGGTTTTTGACTAGTCTGTCTTGAAACACAGGGTACTTTGTGGTCGCAGCAAGAGGAGACAGCACAATTTTGTTCACTTCCTTTTTCTTTAGGAAGCGCCTTTGAACTGAGCTTCTTGTGCTTGTTTTTGGTAGTGGGGTTGGCGTCTGAACACAAAACTGGGCAAGGATACAGTCCTTATCATCCTTGACTTGAATTCGCAAAGTAAAATCTAAAATATCAGTAGAATCCCGTGCTGCAATCATGTAGATGAGACGGGCCACTTTGCCGAGTTTGATCTGAAAACCCCTCACGGTTCTTGCCTGTTCATTGGCTTTTACTTCAAAATTGGACATGTTTGAATACACGCCAACTTGAAGGTCTTGAGGTTTTGTTAGTACAAACTGATGCTTTCCCCAGAGCTGGAGGACGACAGGTGTAGTAGACTGTGAGTGCTTTTTTACGTCACTCACTAGCAACGTCTTCGGGGCGCAGTCGTGGCCAAAGATGGCCACAACTGTCTTGAAGGATGGGTGGATGTGTTTTGGCCCGTATACCCCAAGAGTGACCTTTTTTACGACATGTTCCCACACCGTGTTGTATGGGGCCACAGTTTGTGCTTGGGCAACCACAGAG
This sequence comes from Chanodichthys erythropterus, assembly GCF_024489055.1. Classification (NCBI taxonomy): domain Eukaryota; kingdom Metazoa; phylum Chordata; class Actinopteri; order Cypriniformes; family Xenocyprididae; genus Chanodichthys; species Chanodichthys erythropterus. Next base: position 25,369,245 of record NC_090234.1, read on the forward strand.
ACATACATGCAAGGTTCTAAATTGTCCAGAGTCACTTGAACTGTGTCTCCATACATGTATACATGTGGAATCGGGACGTATGGTCCTTCTTTCCAATCGCTTCTTACGCACACCACCTCTGCAGTTTTGCGGCTCTCTATCTTCACTACAACGGACACCTTCATCTCTAAAGTGACTGGGGTCTTGGTTTCCATGTTACTGAGTTTTACTTCTACCACTGGACTTACAGTAGTACATCTATCATTGTTGAGCTCCAATGGTGGATCCAGAAGGGCCTTCAGTGAAATCTGTTGAGTCTCACCTGGTGCAACATGGCCCTCAGGGATATGTATGCTGATACTGGTATTTGGTAGCTGCACGGCTCCGCCAGAACTGTCCAGATTGCACACAATGTTGGTCTCTATTGGCTGGGTTTGCCCCCAACCTGGATTTTGTCCAATGGAGTCCAGGTCGTGGCAGGATCGTGTAAATTTGCGGTGATTTAGCCATGCCGTTTTGAAATCATCTCTACTTTGAAAATGCTCAGGTTTAGGTGACTTCATGCCACCAAAAAAACTCAAGGAGCCTTGATTCCCATCAGACAAGGACTGCAGGACAGACAGTTCTGACATGCTGTAGCAGCGCTTGCTCCTAAAAAACGGATCATCTCGGCGAAGATTTCGACTCATTCCTGCGCCGGGACTGAAATTGTATGCGTCAAATAGCCCACTTTCAAAGCCATTAATATTAACAGTGCTGCTGGTGGTTGAGATGGGAAGTGAGGGGTTATCAAAACACAAAGCATTTGCTGAATTATGCTTGTTGTTTTGGTCAGAGGTGTCTTGCACCGTGCCATTTAGGAAAGGGTTAGTTGACATCCGTTTATTAACAAAAGGATTTTCATTTCTAGATTCTGTGCTTTTGGAGGACTCCTTCCACTCCCCTGAGATGTCCATTTCTTTCACTCCCTCAGAAGTGTCACCAAGGCTGTCAATCATACCGCTATCACTGAACGAGGAGTCTCGATAATTGATTGGGTGGACATAGGCTGCTGGGATGTATCCCATTTCTTTACTGTTGTGTGCATACCACCACTCTCCACCCGATGTGTCTATAACATAAAGACAGTCTCCCTTTGAGAACTTCAGAGTGGTAAAGTTGGACGGACAGTAATCCTTAATGGCAATCACTTCCCTAACTGCTCCAAATGAGGTAACATCCAGTCGTAAGGCACTAGGGGTAGGCGCTGTAAAAAAAAAAATGAAATTAATGAAATTAAAAATAAAGTTAACAGTACTTTGATTGTGAGGTGAGAATAAGAAAACAAACCTTTAACATCTGTAAGGGTTGCCTCTGACACTCCTTCACTGAGATCGATAAGTGCGCCCTCAGATCTACAGCGAGGGAGCACAGTGTTGTTGTTCGCTGAACGAATGCGGTGGGCAGCCATGGTGAGTATCGCTACTGAACTCCAACTCTTGTCTCAAGTTTTCCTTCACATGTTTCTGTTTCACATTGAGAGATCAAAATCTTCCATAATATCTGTATCAAAGCAATATAATGGCATTATGAATTTGCTTTTTTATTTCTCGTGAATATTTTCTTTAAGGAAATATAATTTTTTTTGACAGTCCTTTTCTAATTAAGAAATGCAATCAGAACAGATCAGAACAATTGATCTACAAGGAGAATTTAAAAATAAATAAATAAATACACAGTTAACTGTGATAACACATTTTTTTCTCAGTATTAATAATCACAGTAAGATTAGCCATTATAGAGCAAATCCTACAATTATTTTCTTATTAGTCTATCAGGCATGTATATAAGGCAAATTTCAGTTTCATTTCCTTGTTCCATTTATTATCCTAAACCTAAGAGAGCCCACATTTGCCACTACATGTCTTGAAGTGAGGCTAATAAGAGCAGAAATATTTCTTCTTGTCCAGACATGTCTACCTTTTTCGTGACATCCTTTTGAAAACAAACAGAGAATAAAAGGCCCTGGTCTCTATGAATGTTCACACAGTCAATTGCTTCTATAGCCTGAAATCAAAGGCACTACATTTCTTTCCTTTTTTTTTTTTTTACTATTATACTTGAAATGACTTATGTTGTCCAACGTTTGCTTCAAATATTGCGCAAAGTGACTGAATTATTCATAAATAAATAGAAGTTCCATCTGAGCTGCTTTAAGTGCCCAGTATGCAAGCTTAAGGATCAAACAACGCTTGCTTTTAGTAATCAAAACTAACATAGTGTTTGAGTGGAACTCGGCATCCTCTTAAGTCTGATCATGAACTATAAAGGCTCTCCAGCAATACACATCAGTGGTTTCCATGGCTACCACCTTGGGGAAGAAAGCACACACAGTGAAGCGCCTTTAGAGAAAATGCCCAGCTGTAGCCTACTGGGAATGTCTAACATTCATCAGTCTGACATATTATGAAACTACTAACTGTATTGCAGTCCAGCAGATTATCACTCCAACAAAGCGATCGCTATGTGTCTGGACTCAATATTTCAATATGTTTAAAACTAGAAGTTCTCCACAAAGCCTCACCTTTAGTAAAAGCAAATTCACTCAATGAGGGTTACAGTTTTATATACACTAAAACAGCAATGTTATATAGTAAGACAACACATAATATAAGCAGCAAATATAGCCTTAAGTACATTATCAGCAAATGGAGAGCAGTTGTGTTATGTTGCATATTATATGAGATATTACTACACATTTATCTGGTAAATGCTCATTTAGAATTTTTTTTTTTTTTTTGATTTGGGCAAATATTCCTGAAAATGGCATTATTAAATCATTGTTGTCTGACTTAAAATTGACTTCACTTGTCTTGATTAATTTGTGTATGTGTTTCACTGCAGGATCTGCTCTGTGAAACACTGTTTGGTTGTTCCACCTCGTTTCAGAAAAACAGAGGAAATGCCTGTGAAATAATGACGTGCTGCATTTCCCAAAACTTACTTGGTACAACTTTCACATTTTAGTGAAGCAACACCTTCAGGGTATAGGACGTACCAGTCTGGGACATGAACAAAAAAAAATCTCAGCGCTTGTTCAATTAAAGGGATAGTTCACCCAAAAATAAAAATTCTGTCATTAATTACTCAGTCTCATGTGGTTCCAAATCCGTAAGACATTCGTTCATCTTTGGAAAACAAATGAAGATCTTTTTGATGAAATCTTAGATTTTTTCTATTCCTTCATAGACTGCCTTTGCAACTGACACTTCAAAGTTCATAAAGAGATCGGGAAACTAATCCATATGAATCGAGTGGTTTATTCCAAATTGTCTGAAGAGACTTGATTACTTTTTATGATGAACAGATTTAATTTAGGCTTTTAATAACATATAATCCATAATATGGATTATATGTTATTAAAAGCCTAATCAGAGAACATGAACAGAAGCTCAACTGTAATTGAGTAATTGATGACAGAATTTTCATTTTAGGGTGAACCCTTTAATTTTTACTGTAATGGACATTTATATCATTGGCTATTTTCAAAACTGAATTTACAGATTTTTGAGACATGACTGCTCTTTATTGGTGACATTGCAATTTAGCCTACAATATTTAAACTATATGTTTTATCCAGTGCAGATTAAATGAATCAAATGAATCGTTTTTACAAGTATTTGGTACATTCCAGACAGAGCTCAAAAAGAGTTCAAAACAGTATGTTTAATTGTTAACATATATCTCAAAATATGTAAGTTAGATGACTTTTGAGGAGAAATGGGGGGAATAGTAATGTTCAGACTGTTAAATTAAACATTAATGCTGCAGAGTATATATTATTTAAGAGGAGCTCCTTAGTAGTTTGACATGAGTGGATTCCTGGAGGTTTGACTCGAGTTCTGATCCTAATAAAATTTGCATCCGTTAGAGTTGCACTGATCATTCGAAAGATATTTCGCAAAAGAAGATGTTCTGACACTTCTTACGTTATTGCCCAGTTTTTTAGGACTACGTTCAAGTATGAACTCTCAAGCAGGGAGTACAGATTCTTTATGTGAGATAAAAGACGGTTGATGGGTGTAACGTTACCTCAGACAAGTTGAAACGTATTGTGAAATCTTAAGAAACGGATGAGGACATTCAGTAGACCTACACATTCACACAGTGTCTAACGCGACGGGAAAAAATCATAAACTCGATATATGAAGTGTCAGAAACAGCAGTTGTGAGTTCAGCTGTAAGTTCAGAAAGGAAAGTTGTAACTCAGTGGTAGATAGAGACGCAAACGGCAATGAAACACTAATCGATGAAAACTCCGATGAAGAAATAAAGGCCAAATGTATTATATAAATGTATAAATAATACTTACTTTATTGTAGATGAAGTGCAGTCTCTTGTGGACCGTTATGTGCAGCTGCCGTGAGCGCGCGCCTCATCAGTCTCGAGCGCTTCGCTGTACAGTAAGAGAAGCTGCGTGACGTCATTAGCCAGGAGGAGTCCCGGTTTGTGCCTAAATTCGATTCCCTGCCCAAATATTACCCCCCTCGCTGAAGCCGCTACCTGATTGCTTAATCCTAACCCCATCCCCACACATCCCCAATCCTAAACCTACCTATACTGGGGACTTGGAGAGGAATATTCTGGTGGGGGTCAGAAGAATTTGGCACAACACCTGAAAAAAATAAGGTCAAACCCTTCGACTCTTTGGCGCTTTTTAAGTTCTTCTTCTTCTTCTTCTTCTTCTTCTTATTATTATTATTATTACTATGCTAAGGTAGGCTATATACCTCATTATTTTCATAGCTATAGTGTACATTTAAATATTTAATTGTAGCTTTATGTTCGTTTTGGCTATTTCACTCTTGAGGATGACATATTCCATTTGTTGGATTAAATTGCACTGAAAATTCTGCTCGTTGGTTAATAGTTAATCTGATTTTATGTTAAGAAGACCTCATGTAGTGCCCTAGATCCGTGAGCTTTCTAAATTTTCACCGCATTTTGAATCCACTGGCAGTCACTAAAAAAAGTTGCGACATTGAAATTAGAATCAATTCAAGTTCAACCCTTTTGGGGACTGTGTGTAAATACATATGTATATCTGGCGTCACCTGGTGGACATGTAGCATATAGCAATGCGGTTTGTACCTTATCGTCTTATCTCAAATGTAAAGTGTAACCTAAAATTGTTTAAAATGATCACTGGACCACAATCAGAACACTTATAATAAATACTTGAGGAAAATGTTGTAACACTTACAGTTTGAAAAGTCAGAAAAGTGGTGATGTCATTAATACCATACACTCACATTTCCTTTTTGAGCTCACAGGAGAAGTGCATGTGACTGTGAGCAACTACAATGTAGATTTTATGACCAAGAAGACTGATTTTCATGAAGGAAAATAATTTTTTAAATAATTTTTTGCCTAGCAATCATTGTATTGTAAATACAATTATTTTGAAGTGTCAGTTTCTCTAGTTTAATTTGATGCTTTTTAGTCATGCTAACTTCAAACCCACGTACTAAAACAGTTATAATGTAATGGCTATTTGGGGTGGTGATAGTTGTAACTGTTTATTAAAAATGTACAACCAACCCCTAATAATGATTTCAGTGAGTCTAGTTATCAATCCCATCCACTGTTAAAGGGTTAGTTCACCCAAAAATGAAAATAATGTCATTTATTATTCACCCTCATGTCGTTCTACAGCCGTAAGACCTTTGTCCATCTTCAGAACACAAATTAAGATATTGTTGATGAAATCCAATGGCTCAGTGAGGCCTCTATTGAGAGCAAAGCCATTCAAACTCTCAAGGTCCATAAAGGTACTAAAAACATATTTGAAACAGTTCATGTGAGTTCAGTGGGTGAATAGAAAGGGTGAATAAAAAAAATCCCATTGTTTTTGCCAAACATGTCATTTCATGTCATTTTATTTTTCAAACAACTTACTTCTGGTGTCCACTACAGAGGACATAGCATAACATGAATAAATTATAATTTTTAAAAAAATGTTTTCTTATGCTCTTAACAATGTAATGACGTGAAAAAATACTAAATTCAAAAACTCAGGAGGATGGTTACAAATTCACTCCCTAACAAGTATGTCATACTAGTTTGTTATAAAGTAAACTTTCTCAGGTTTCCCCTATTATAAAGTGAAGGCTTCATGTTAACAGCCATCCTTCTGGTCCCTGGTCATTTTTTCTTCATTCCTTGTAGTTTGTAACTTGCCAGTTGAATGCTAAACTCAAGAAATTTGTTGTATCTCTTGATTTTTTAAATTGAGTTAAGCTCCCATTCCAATTCATTGTGATATATATAATATCACGTTCACTTGTCCTCCATGTAACATTAATTTATTAACAACATTTTCTCCCTTCTGTGAACTTATTTGATTCATACCAGTCATGATTTGCAACATGACTTTATATTTTGGTGGTTTTTTTTGCCTGTTAAGTGTATCGATTGCAACAAAGCTGAGATTGTTATTTCTGATTCTCAATTTTCTTCTAAAATGAGCATTTTTATCAAGCTTGTATGTTTAGGTTCAGTAATTTCACTTTAAATGGCAATTAATAGGTCATTTTCATTGGCATTAAAGTGAAATAGCTGAACATAAACATACAAGCTTGATAAAAATGCTCATTTTAGAAGAAAATTTCAGAAAGCACTTAGAGGCTTTTGCATCTGAAGTCTTCATATGTTTATCTCAGTGTATGATGTGTGGTGGGGGCCCTAGAAACCAGAGCACTGTATTCCTGCTTCCAGAGATCCCACCTAAAGGCTGCAGGATGGTGGATCTGTAGTTCTGTACATCTTATAGACCTTATGATTGCACAGATAGGGCATGACCACTAGATGTCATCCAAAACCAGCTGATAGGAAGTTTTTGCTTTTGTTGTTGTTTGCAAACTGTAAAATTAATATAAAATCATAGTTTTACATTATCATTATTAGTAGGCTAATGTAATTAATGATTTTAACATACATGTGTATCAGAGGTTACGTTCACACTGTGAGCCTTAGCGCTCAATTCTGATTTATTGTTGAGATCTAATTTTTTTGTATAGCTCTTCACATTGTTGTTTTAAATGTGGCCTCAGTGTGAACAGATCATTGTCCTGGACTGACTCGCATGTGTAAAAGAACAATCAAAAGACGTCATTTAGCAGCATGCTAAAAGTAAAACCTGCTGGAGAGCAGCTGTCCTGTAGAGTTTAGCTCCAAACACACCTGAACAAGCGAATCAATTTCTTCAGAATTGCTAAGGCTACAGGCAGGTGATATCAGGGTTGGAGCTAAACTCTGCAGGACCTAAGGTGCTTATTTCTGATCTAGAGTGACATAAAAGTCACATGAATTCCAATTTGAATGTTCAGACTGAAATGCCATTGCAAATGTCTGACCTGTATCGGATTTAGGACCACATATAGAAGTGGGCCAAATAGAAATTTGAAAAGATCAGATTCTATGCATTTTGTGCTGTTCGTGCTTTCAGAGTGCTGTAACAACTTGACACTTTTGTTGTTTGAAAGAGAACTAACAGATAATTAGGATTATGACGATAGGCTATTATCAACATCTTCAATTCAAAACCATGTCAACTCCGACTTGTTTAGAACAGACATCAGCCTACAAGGTAAGCTATGGATAGGTTTTTAGTCTGGCCCGCTGTGGCATGGTTATGCAAAATCTGCATATAATTTCTGAAACGACATAAGCCACATATATTGTGTTGCAATGGCGCATACATTGTGATTTTCCTTTGTGATATAGTTGTTATCAGGAGGACTCGGGGTGGAACTGTTTTGTTTTTGATTTCATTTTTTCACGTGGCGGCTGCTTACACTTGATGGCACTGTGCAATTAGAAAGCGTAAGACCTTCGTTCATCTTCGGAACACAAATTAAGATATTTTGATTAAATCCGATGGCTCAGTGAGGCCTCTATAGACAGCAATGCCATTGTAACTCTCAAGATCCATAAAGGTACTAAAAACCCGTTTAAAACATCATTTGAGTTTAGTGGTTCTACCTTAATATTAATAATATTAAGTAATACTTTTTGTGCAAATGAACTGTTTTAAATATGTTTTAGTACCTTTATGGATCTTGAAAGTTACAATGGCATTGCTGTCTATAGAGGCCTCACTGAGCCATCTGATTTAATCAAAATATCTTAATTTGAGTTCCGAAGATGAACGAAGGTCTTACGGGTGTAGAACGACATGAGGGTGAGTCATTAATTACATTATTTTCATTTTTAGGTGAACTAACCCTTTATAGGTGAAGTATGTAGTTTCTGTGACACTTGTGGCACCTAGTGGAACTTCAAAAATCAAGCAAACTTGCAAACAGCCCTCAACTCAAACATCACAAAAACAGCACGTATATGGGGGCTTGAGAAAGCATGTCTCAACAGGTAAAATATTAAAAGACAATAAAAGGTCCAACACATGAGGAATACTTTTAGCTGTGTTGCTATGTGTCATGTGTAAGCAATTCTGTGCTGTCGTCTCCAACAGTTTCAAAACATGTCTCAGTTATATTGTCATTTTTCACATAAACCACGCAAAATCTGATCAGAACAGTCAGACTGTAATGGATTTCAAGAAATTCGATTTAAAAGGACTTCAAACCACATATGAATGTAGCTTGAAACAGATTTGTAGTAATCACATTAATCTGATCTGATTTCAATCAGATAGGCACAAAATTCAGATTTGGACTGAGTCTGAACGTAACCAATCTCAACGAGGCTATAGACACTGGAATGTGTTGGATTACCATAAGATATATGATCTTAAAATTGTAGAGCACAGGTGTCAAACACAAGGACCGCGGGCTGAGTACAGCCCACAAAGGTGTCCATCCGGGGGATGATTTGAACAATAATAAAAATCAGTTATGCATGGTCCACCGGCTATAAATCCGAACAGTTAGTTTTATTTTGGCCAATATCTATTCTGGACTTGCAAACAAACTGCTTTACAATCATTTCCCAATCTGTCGTTTGTGTGGAAATATTACAAAGTCTGAATCCAGGACGTTAACACAGCCACATGCTGAATATGGACACAAAGGGAAGAACACAGACGTGCCAGCAGAGCAAATACTGTACCAGGCCAGGCTCACTGTTTGTGAAACATAGGAAGAAAAATATAAATATTGAATTGGGTTTTATATGAATGTAACTTAGAAGGGAACTGTCTTTAGAAAAGTTTCGATCTCCGTACAAGTAGCCTCCCAGAAAGCAATAGCCGTCATTAACTATAGAGACCCGATATAGTCTGGCAACAAGGCAATTCATAAAACATAAAATGTTTTATGTTATGTTTTACATAAAACATAACAGCAACACAGGTCAATATAAAGACAATATAAGAAGACATTTGAAAACGTTTTAAAAGAGCTAAATAGAAAATAAAAACAAGATTACATTGCAGTGTAATAAATTCATAATTATTCCACTTAATGAAAGGCAGTGGCAAACAGTAAAGTCTTTAGGCTTGATTTAAAAGAATTAACAGTTGCAAGTTGGATGTCAAGTGTGTGGATGTCAAATTGACGTCAAAAAATTGATGTTGACGTCAATTTGTTGGGTTTTTTTTTTCAACATCCATTGGACATCAGTGTGTGGACGTCGAATTGACGTCAATTTGATGTTTTTTTCTGACATCAATTTGACATCAGTGTGTGGACATCAAATTTATGTCAATTTGATGTTTTTTTCTGACATCAAATGAACATCAGTGTGTGGACGTCAAATTGACGTAAAAAAATTGACATCAATTTGATGTTTTTTTCTGACATCAATTGGACATCAGTGTGTGGACATCAAATTGACGTCAAAAATTGTCGTCAATTTGATGTTTTTTTCTGACATCAATTGGACATCAGTGTGTGGACATCAAATTGACATCAAAAATTGTCGTCAATTTGATGTTTTTTTCTGACATCAATTGGACATCAGTGTGTGGACGTCAAATTGACGTCAAAAAATTGACATCAATTTGATGTTTTTTTCTGACATCAATTGGACATCAGTGTGTGGACGTCAAAAAATTGACGTCAATTTGATGTTTTTTTCCGACATCAACTGGACATCAGTGTGTGGACGTCAAATTGACGTCTAAAAAGATTTACGTCAATTTGATGTTTTTTTCTGACATCAATTGGACATCAGTGTGTGGACGTCAAATTGACGTCAAAAAATTGACGCCAATTTGCTGGGGTTTTTTTTCGACATCAGTTGGACATCAGTGTGGACGCCAAATTGATGTAAAACAATTGGTGATACACAAAAAATGGTGATACATAATGTTTATTTATTTATTTATTTTTTTTAAGAACTGCTTGAATAAATTCTTTTAATGTGACATCAGGCTATATTGATATAAATTATATAGTCTCAATTTATATTGCTTTGAAAAATATATCCATATATTACTAAAAACTATATTGCTCAGCCCTAGTGTGCATCCAAACAAAAGAGAATGACTCCCTGATGTCAACAATGCTTTTCTCATGCATTTTTTTTTTCTTATTTGGCAGATGAACTTTCCATGGATGCTATGGAAATAAAGCCAACAATTAATCAGATTGTTTTATAAACCAAAAATCATTGTTAACCTTTTTTATTTAACTTTTTTTTGTAAAGTAGTAAAATGTTACATATATAAAAAAAAAAAAATTGTATCGTATTTGTAAAATTGTATTTATTATTTATTTTTCATTTTGTATTATCTTGAGTTCTTTTTCTAAATAAAACCTTTATATTTAATTTGTTTGAATGGATTGTCATTTATGAGAACCTATTATATTTAAGTGAAAAGAATCCTTTAGACATTATTTTGTTTTCTATAACATGTATAGATGCAGTCATTCATTAGCTGTATATTTGATGATAGTCTATTCTTGGGCTGTGGTTAGATGTCTATTAAATTTTCACTGACAGCCCAAATTCAGCCTAGACCCATATTCACTGTCTATTAGACATAAATATGTAGTCGTTCACTAGTGGTCTAACTGATGACTAGTCTACTCTTGGGTTATAGTTAGACGTCTATTAGATTTTCACTGACAGCCCAAATTTTTGCCTCGTTTTAGCCTAGACGTCAGGGCTGTGTTTTGATGGCTATTAGACATCTTTTAGACATAAAATTGCTTGCTGGGCTATTTTATAAGCGTAGCACTGCTTTCTGTACAGCGGTAACCAAGGAAACGCTGCTGTTCCTCAAGCACCACCTACTGTCAGAGAGTGAATTTGCATTTTCGTTCAGTCCGTCTGCTATTTCTGTTTTGTGCAGGTGTCTTATGTAGCATAATTTCACAAAGCTATAAAGTCAGACCATGCTGTTTTTTTTCTGTACATCTTGAAATTAAACAATCTATATAAAGGTGCCATTGAACGTTTTTTTTACAAGATGTAATATAAGTCTAATGTGTCCCCTGAATGTGTCTGTGAAGTTTCAGTTCAAAATACCCCCTAGATTTTTTTAAATTAATTTTTTTAACTGCCTATTTTGGGGCATTATTAGAAATGCGCCGATTCATGTTGCGGCCCCTTTAATTGCTCATGCTCCCCACCCCCGGAGCTTGCGCTTGCCTTAAACAGCATAAACAAAGTTCACACAGCTAATATAACCCTCAAAATGGATCTTTACAAAAGTGTTTGTCATGCACACTGCATGCATGCGTCAGATTATGTGAGTATAGTATTTATTTGGATGTTTACATTGATTCTGAACGAGTTTGAGGCTGTGATCTGTGGCTAACGGCTAATGCTACACTGTTGGAGAGATTTATAAAGAATGAAGTTGTCTTTATGAATTATACAGACTGCAAGTGTTTAATAATGAAAATAACGACGGCTCTTGTCTCCATGAATACAATAAGAAACAATGGTAACTTTAACAGTAAATTAGCAACATGCTAACGAAACATTTAGAAAGACAATTCACAAATGTCACTAAAAATATCATGATATCATGGATCATGTCAGTTATTATCGCTCCATTTGCCATTTTTCGCTATTGTTATTGCTTGCTTACCTAGTCTGATGATTCAACTGTGCACCTCCAGATGTTAATACTGGCTTGTGTAATGCCTTGAACATGGGCTGGCATATGCAAATATTGGGGTCATACATATTAATGATCACGACTGTTACGTAACAGTCAGTGTTATGTTGACATTGTTCTTCGGAGGTCTTTTAAACAAATGAGATTTATATAAGAACGAGGAAACAATGGAGTTTGAGACTCACTGTATGTCATTTCCATGTACTGAACTCTTGTTATTCAACTATGCCAAGATAAATTCAATTTTTAATTCTAGGACACCTTTAAATCAACAAACACAAGTGCAGTGGTGCCTGTATACCAAATGCCTACACATATTTTTTTGTTTAAGGCCAGTTTGGCCTGTTATAGAACAAATAAACAATAAATAAAATAAATAAAATTTATTTCTTTAAAAAATATTTAAAGAAAAAATTGACAACCGGTATCAAATTTGCTACAAAAAAAAAAAAAAAAAAAAAAAAAATTGAATTGGCCACAAAAAAAAAAAAAAAAAAATCCATAATCAAAAATATTAAATAAAACAGTATTTTAAAAATCTAAACAAGTCGTTTCGCAGTAAAAATCAATGCAGTTTTCAAATGGCAGTGTGTTTTTTTCTTGCAAATTAATGTGTAGTTTGTACGGTTAATATTAATGTAATTGTCACTTAGGTTTTGAAAAAATTTCGGCCCACACATGGTTACTGTTACGGATGCTGGTATATCAAACACACGACGAGGAAGAGTAACGTATAATAAGGCTTTACTAGATAATCCACAGGGAGAAACACAGAATCCAGAGTAGCGCATACACCAAACATATCCAAACACAAATGAGACCCGACAAACAACTGAATACAGACAGGAACTTAAATACACTGACACAAACAAGCTAGACAGGTTAACAAGTGGGCGTGGTCCAATGAGTGTCCATGGTGACGGAATGTGGCGGGAAACAGAACAAAGGAACATGTGACAATGCAAACCAACAAACTAAAAGTCCATGTGACTGTGACAGTTACATTTTTTCCCATCCGGTCCTCAACCTAAAATGAGCTTGACATTGTTTTAGAGCAAATAAGACCGAGGAACTCTCTTTTCCTGTAATGAATGTCTCGTAGGCCACTTTAAGTGAGATCTTGTGGCAACAAGCAAGATGCATGGGAGTTGCTAAGATAAATTCAATATTTGATTTTAATATTTTAAATTTTTGTCTTTTGATATATTGTTGACTCATTTGCTGATATTATTATAATTATTTAAATAGCTCAATTCATGTTAATGAATTTGATTAGTTTCTGCTAGATTTAAATGACAACAGTAAACCAACAATTTAATATTTTTTTTATTTTATTTTTTTAAATTTAATTTAAACAAACAAAAAATAAGCAGTGTGATTATATAGCTACTATAACTTAAGTTTGGGACCTGAAGGTGTCCTGAGCACTGACATCTCTCTTGACAACAGACACACTCTATCTTTTTTTTTTTTTAAGAGATCAATTAATGAGCTCATTTATAATTAAACTGCATTGATTTTGTGCAGCTGCTCTGATAATTTGAAACACTCACTGTGAAGCCTTTATTTCACATGCTTACCTTGTCAAGCACTTGATGTTGCCCTGCAAGACCAAGTATAGAAGAAAACAGATCGATGCTCACTGAATATAAATTATGAAATTTCAAATCCTTGCTATCTTAGTCTTTCAAAAAGGGGTTTGAATAGAAAAGAAATAAAGCTTCACAGATGTGATAAACCACTGGGTCTAGCATGATAACAACCCATATTTCTTTTTCTCTCTCAAGTGGAAATATATTGATCTCAATGAGCGATCGCTGAAGCCATCAAAAGTCAAATGCAGGTTTGGTTCTTATACCCCCTGACGAATGTTATTAGAAGTGCTCTGTGAGAGAAAGCCTTTTGATGAACAACAATGATTGTGTGATTATTTGGAACTCTGAACCAAAATCTTGAAAAGCACATCAACAGTGACAGAAAAAAAGACAAAAAACAAAAAAGCTTGACATTCAGAGGAACAAAAACATAATGATTACTTCAGAGAAATGTGCTCCCTTTCTGATAAAATCTGTTGAAAGGAGAATTTTGTCAAAGTAATGAAAGAAAGACTTTAAATATTTACTGCTTGAAGCCACGAACATTTATCAGCTATTTACAGAGACAGTAATGAAATTACTAATGACATAGTGAGGTGGATTAAATTAATATATTTTACTGTTATCACTGGTTAGGTTTTATTAGTGTATTATCAGAGCATCCGATGTGTTTGTAATTGAACTCGAGCCAAGAAAAGCAGCAGTTGGGTCTGCCCATGGTTTAATAATCATAGAGCTTATTAACTTGATGCATTAATGTATATCTGGTGTCAGTAATACTCGCAGGATTAGATTGCATGCCTTTCCTCTCCTCTCCTATGGGCTTAGAAAGGAAGTGATTTTCCTCACCAGCTGCTAGAAATGAATCTAATCCCACTTGCTCCAGTGTTGTTCATCTCTGGGGTTCTATTGTCCTCAGATGTTTGCTGCAACAATAAACTGCACCATCTGATTCAGCCCACTAGGACCAGTTAATTAGGTAAATCAAGAGTCCTGTTCAATTGGAACAAGCACCTGTGAACAAACGGCTATAGAGAAACGGCGCGGTCAGGAACACACAGAGATTCATTATTACACACTAGGCTTCTGTGAACAGCTGGATGTATAAAGGCAACTTCAAAGCAGAACAGGCTTAGTGGCTGTCCCGTTTCACATATACAGAGGGGAAAATGAAAGAAACCCCTAGAAGAGATGCAAAGACAATGCTTTACAAGTGCACTTCTTCCTCTTTTCACTTGGTGTCACCAGCGGTTTGGCCAGTTCATTGGCAACAGGAAAACTACTGCTTCATTCTTTGCACAAAAAACCTAAATCCTCTCTCAGAACTCTAGTTGTGATAAAATTACTTATGATTTTTGTGGATATGTTCTACAGTGTGAGAAATACTGTAGAGAGTGAGCAAACGTAAATAATTTAGTGATTACAGTTCCAATTCCACTTTTAATGAAGAAATGTGTGAAAAAAGATAAAGATAATTTTGATTATAAAACCAGTAAAGAGCACAAGCCCTTTTCTTCTGAATTAGCAAGGCCATGTCGCTTTTGTACTTGTAAACTGACATCCACCAGTGTTATGATGAGAAAATCACATTCCCACAAGCTGAGGTAAATACTAGGATGTGCACACTGTGTCATGCACACAAATAAAAAACACCATTATGGTAACGCACATCATGCACATTATACTAAAATAATGCCTAAACATTGATTTAACAACATAAAATGTAATATAAAACCCTAATGTACATAACTGATAACAAAAAACTAAGAAGAAACATAATTAATAAAATAATAATAAAAAACATCACGTGAAGTATCACACAGGGACTTCTAGGAATATCAGTTTACAGCTTATCACTGTAAATTATAAGATGATTTGTACTTAAAAATGGTAACAGTAAAAGAAATTAACAGTATTTTACTGTTAAATTACACAAAATGTAAGGTTAGATCTATTACAGTTTTTCTTCATATTCAGGAACTTACTGTTAACCAATTAATAGGTATTTACTGTCGCATTTTTAATTTTATGGTAACATTACAATCTTTTTTTTTTTTTACAGTGAATATTACTGAATGAACCAACATTATGGTAATATATGTCATTTATTTGTTTATTTGTTTTTTATAAAACTCTGCTGACGTCTTTATGTTGTCAAATGAACAATCTCAGGTCAAAAGGTCAAACTGATTAGAGTCATTGGTTCAGGGAATCTTGGCCATGCTATATGTTTTTTATTCATTACAAAGAACTATCTCAGAATGTTAAAGGGTTAGTTCACCCAAAAATGAAAATAATGTCATTTATTACTCACTCTCATGCCGTTCCACACCCGTAAGACCTTCGTTAATCTTCAGAACAGAAATTAAGATATTTTTGTTGAAATCAGATGGCTCCTTGAGGCCTGCATAGGGAGCAGACATTTCCTCTCTCAAGATCCATAAAGGTACTAAAAACATATTTAAATCAGTTCATGTGAGTACAGTGGTTCAATATTAGTATTATAAAGCGACGAGAATATTTTTGGTGTGCCAAAAAAAAAAAAAAGCGACTTATATAGCGATATAGTGATGGCCGATTTCAAAACACTGCTTCAGGAAGCTTCGGAGCATAATGAATCAGCGTATCGGATCAGCGGTTCGGAGCGCCAAAGTCACGTGATTTCAGCAGTTTGGCGGTTTGACATGCAATCTGAATCATGATTCAACACAGAAGAATCATAACACTCCGAAGCTTCATGAAGCATTGTTTTGAAATTGGCCTTCACTAAATAAGTAATTATTTTGTTTTTTTCGTGCACCAAAAATATTCTCATCGCTTTATAATATTAATATTGAACCACTGTTCTCACATGAACTGATTTAAATATGTTTTTAGTGCATTAATGGATCTTGAGAGAGGAAATGTCATTGTTGGCTATGGCCTCACTGAGCCATTGGATTTCAACAAAAATATCTTAATTTGAGTTCCGAAGATTAACAAAGGTCTTACGGGTGTGGAACGTCATGAGGGTGAGTAATAAATTATATTATTTTCATTTTTGGGTGAACTAACCCTTTAAAGGGATGAAAAATGAAAAATGACTTGTATCAAAAATGACATGTATCAAACTGCCATTGAAATTTTGAAATGTTTCGAAGCACTTATGATGTAACAAAGCCTCGTTTACTGAAATCATGTGACTTTGGCAGTTTGATACGTGCTCCGAACCACTGATTCGAAACAAAAGATTCGTAAAGCTTTGAAGCTTCATGTGTTTTGAAATCGCCCATCACTAGATATTGTTGAATAAAGTCTTTATTTAGTTTTTTTTGGCACACAAAAAGTATTCTCGTCGCTTCATAACTTTAAGGTTAAACCAGTGTAGTCACATGAACTGTTTTAAGTATGTCTTTATTAACGTTCTGAGCATTTGAAAGAGTTAATTATCTTGCTATCAATGCAGGCTTCACTGAGCCATCGGATTTTATCAAAAAGATCTTAATTTGTGTTCTGAAGATGAATGAAGGTCTTACGTGTGTGGAACAACATGAGGATGAGTAATAAATGACAGAATTTTTCATTTTTGGGTGAACAAACGCTTTAACTGTTGATTCAGTAGTGGAGCAACTGAATATAAGTTAAGGAAACTTTGAGTTTTTTAGCACAGTATTCGGTCTGCATCAGCTGAAAAATGTAGGCTATATGCGCAAACCATTAACGGAACGAACATCAAACAGTTCTGGGATTTTTTTTTATTATTCATAAGAACTGGTTCTCAGTTCCTAACCCTAGTTTTCATAATTCTAAATAGGCCTACACTTATCCATTACCTGTATAAGTACATAACTTTTATTAGTTCAGGGCATATTGTTGTATGAAATATATACATTATATATATATATGCTATTGTAATTGTTTGCTTATTTGCTTAGTACTGTTGTACACCTCCTAGATTTACATACTGATGCATGTTGAGTGATGCTTATATCAACCACTGCTTAAATCACCTGTTTTTAATGAAACCTTCAGATGTTTAATGGTATTCAAAGCTGACAATGCATCATTTATTGTTTGCCTCACAGCTGCATAAAGCCCTATAATTTCTCTCCATATCCCAGTAATTTCTCCTCGGATCTGAACTCAACTGTAACTCAAGCCTGGCTTATTTTTAGACGTTGACCTCCGCTGTGTGAGGAGTCTGTAGCAAACAGAATGATTCCTGTCCCTGGGGGGGTCTTGGTAAATGTTGCTTCCTCTGAGCTGGAGATCTCAGCTTGATATTTAGCTCTCATCTGCAGCCTTCAGAAGCGGAGTAATAAAGCTCTCCGTCAGACCTGTTTTACACCATAACTCAGGTGCAGGAAGAATGAGGGGGCTGAAATCTTCATAAATTTTGCACAAGACACTGTAAAAGCACTTTCTTTCACAGAAAAATGCATGCAGAAAGTATTAGTAAGATTTGCTCATGTAATGATATAAAGATATCCCTGTGGTTCCATAAGCGAGTTTTATGGCTAAACAGTTAATATGACAGTCATGATTCCTGTTTCAGCTTGGCAATAAATCCTCCCACACAAGCACTGCAATCCACCCCTAATATCTTTTGATGAAAATTAAAATCTCTTTTTTGCACACTCTTTTTGCAGTGTTGATGTATTTGGACAGTTTTGGCTCTGAACTCCAGTAGAGTGGATTTGAAATAAATCAATGCTGCATTAACGTTAAAGTACAGCCTGTCAAATTTACAAGGTATTTTCTGCAACAAACTGTGAATCCTGGAGGACTTGCAGTCAGACACCATGTCCTCGGATGCAGTCAGATTGCGTATGAAGTAGAACTGAGGTGAGCCAGAAGCTGTGCTAAAGGTGTGAAACTGTTCTGTCAGGAGAGACAGACCTAGTGAGATAAGTGGCAACATATTACTTTTTTCAAACAGGCTATTTATTAATTAATTTATCCAACACTAAAATAGTAACAGATTTATGAGACTTCTTCAAGTCTCATATTCATTTGGTCATCCTGGACATAGGTAGAGTTTGGTGCAATTTAATGTTGTGAAGTAGTGGACACAGTTATTCCAATGAAATATGGAGTATTTTACTGTTAAATTACACAAAATGTAAGATTAGATCTTTTAGTTTTTCTCCATATACAGGAACTTACTGTTAACCAATTAATATTTATTTACTGTCGCATTTTTACTTTTATGGTACAATTACAATATATATATATTTTTTTTTGCAGTGAACATTACTGAATAAACCAAGATTATGGTAATGAATGTAATTTATTAGTTTATTAGTTAAACATATCAACAATATCTAGTGATGGGCCGATTTCAAAACACTGCTTCGGAGCTTTACGAAGCAAATAAGTGATTTATAGCACCAAAGTCAAAAGGGTTAGTTCACCCAAAAATGAAATTTCTTTCATTAATTACTCACCCTCATGTCGTTCTACAACTGTAAGACCTTTGTTCATCTTCAGAACACAAATTAAAGGTGCCCTAGAACTTTTTTTAAAAAAGATGTAATATAAGTCTAAGGTGTCCCCTGAATGTGTCTGTGAAGTTTCAGCTCAAAATACCTCATAGATGTTTTTTAATTCATTTTTTTTAACTGCTTATTTTGGGGCATCATTAGAAATAAGCCGATTCAGGGCTACTGGCCCTTTAATTCTCCTGCTCCACGCCCACGGAGCTCGCGCTTGCCTTGAACAGTGCATAAACAAAGTTTACACAGCTAATATAACCCTCAAAACGGATCTTTACAAAGTGTTCGTCATGCATGCGGCATGCATGCGTCGGATTATGTGAGTATTGTATATGTTATATTGTTTACATTTGATTCTGAATAGGTTTGATAGTGCTCCGTGGCTAACGGCTAATGCTACACTGTTGGAGAGATTTATAAAGAATGAAGTTGTGTTTATGCATTATACAGACTGCAAGTGTTTAAAATGAAAATAACGACAGTCTTGTCTCCGTGAATATAGTAAGAAACGATGATAACTTTAACCACATTTAACGGTACATTAGCAACATGCTAACGAAACATTTAGAAAGACAGTTTACAAATATCACTAAAAATATCATGATGTCATGAATCATGTCAGTTATTATTGCTCCATCTGCCATTTTTCGCTGTTGTTCATGCTTGCTTACCTAGTCTGATGATTCAGCTGTGCAGATCCAGACGTTACTGCCTGCCCTTGTCTAATGCCTTTTATAATGTTGGGAACATGGGCTGGCATATGCAAATATTGGGGCGTACACCCCGACTGTTACGTAACAGTCTACAGTGGTTCAACCTTAATGATATGAAGCAACGAGAATACTTTTTGTGCGCAAAAACAAAACAAAAATAACTACTTTAACAATTTGAACCATTGTCATGCGTAGTGAACTCAGTGCAGGCTTCCTTGTTTACGTCCAAAGGCCAACTCAGTATTGGCCGAAGATGAACACATATGACAATGGTTCAGTTTGTTGAATAAAGTAGTTATTTTGTTTTGTTTTTGCCAAAAAACCTTAACATTTAGAGCCTTTATCATGATCAAGGCGAACCAAAGGATTGTGATACCCTACATCACAAGACCTACAGAAGTTGAAAAACTATCCATCCATCTGTACACCCATTCTGCTTGTCCTGTGTAGGCTCATGAGGATGCTAGGACCGATATAAGAAGAATAATTTTCTTACCAAGCTCTCATCACATGATTTGGTCTTTTGTAGCATTTCAGTCAAAGATGAAAATGTATGTTTTTAAGAATGGAGGTTAATGGGGCTTTGTGCTGGAGGATGGCCAGTCTGTAATGCGACACTGATCATGATTCAGGCCAGATGACAATCTGTTCTGTTAAGTATTGTATTGACAAAATGAAACCTATTTGTAGCACAGGGCTCTATTTGCTTTGTGAAGGGAAGTTTTATTTCTTAATGGTCTTCTCATCTAATATGGTGGTAATTCTTTCAAATCCAGCAAGACAGCAAATTAGTAACAGGCTGAATTGTGTGTACAATGCTCTCACCCTGGGACTGTGCCTATTTTTCAGTCACACATTTCCTAACAATTAGTTAAAGCATTCTGACTCTCCAAGGAAGGGAGAATTCATTTAAAGCTCTGGCATGATCTCCTTGATTAATTGTTATGAGAGGCAGCAGATGCATGAAAATCCCATATTCATTCTACTGGGCAAATGGGGGTTATTTTTAGACCAGACAGCTGCTGGGACAAAATCAAACCCACCAAAGTGTCAGTGTTCACTGACACCAAGAAACATCTCCTTCAAAATGATAGTTTATACCAAGAGTGTGCAACTGACACCATGTAGATCCGCACTGTTTTTAATATCTGACAGAATCTGCCCCATCACTCTTCTGGGATCAGATCAATGGCTAAGTAATGTAAGATCTAATGTCTTTTGTGTTTGAATTGTATGGTTGAATAAAACAGGAAGTATTCAGATTAATATAAATAGCAGTTTGAGATTGTATTCTTCATGAGATGACATTTGTATTATTCCTACAATATCATTTTGTAGAAAAATAACTTGGTTTTACAAAAATCGATTGTCTTAATGTGCTAATTGGAGAGGAAGTTTACATACATTACTGCTTAAAAGTTTTGGGTCGGTAAGATTTTTTTAATGTTTTTTAAATAAGTCTCTTATGCTCAACACGGGTGCATTTATTTGATCAAAAATAAAAACTGTAACACTGCAAAAATCTTATTATTACATGTTAAAATAACTGTTTTCTATTTTAATATATTTAAAAACGTAATTCATTCCTGTGATGGCAAAGCTGAATTTTCAGAATTATTACTCCAGTCTTCAGTGATACAGTGCAGGATTCTTTGATAAATAGAAACGTTCAAAAGAACAGTATTTATATGAAACATAAATCTCGTGGTCATCTTTGACGTATTTTTCTCTATAGGTGAAAGATCTGGACTGCAGGCAGGCCAATTCAGCACCCGGACTCTTCTACGATGAAGCCATGCTGTTGTAATAGCTGCATTATGTGCTTTTGCACTGTCCTGTTGAAATACACAAGGCCTTCCCTGAAATAGACATTGTCTGGAAAACTTTATATACCTTTCAGCATTCACAGTGCCTTCCAAAACATGCAAGCTGCCCATACCGTATGCACTTATGCACCCCAATACCATCAGAGATGCTGGCTTTTGAACTGAACGCTGATAACATGCTGGAAGGTCTCCCTCCTCTTTAGCCCGGAGGACACGGCGTCTGTGATTTCCAACAAGAATGTCAAATTTGGACTCGTCTGACCATACTTTGACCAACCGACAGTCCATTTCAAATGAGCCTTGGCTCACAGGACATGACTGCGCTTCTGGACCATGTTTACACATGGGTTTCTTTTTGCATGATAGAGCTTTGGTTGGCATCTGCAGATGGCACGGCGGATTGTGTTTACCGACATTGGTTTCTGGAAGTATTCCTGTGTCCATTTAAAAATGTCATTGACACAATCATACCGATGAGTGATGCAGTGTCGTCTTAGGGCCTGAAGACCACGGGCATCCAATAAAGGTATTCGGCCTTGTCCCTAACGCACAGAGATTTCTCCAGTTTCTCTGAATCTTTTGATGATGTTATGCACTGTAGATGATAAGATTTGCAAAGCCTTGAGGTACATTGTTTTAAAGTATTCAACAATCTTTTATGCATTCTTTCACAGCTCTGCCCATCTTTACTTCTGAGAAACTCTGCCTCTCTAAGACATCCCTTTTATAGCTAATCATGTAACAGACCTGATATCACTTAACTTAATTAGTTGCTAGATGTTCTCCCAGCTGAATCTTTTCAAAATGTCTTGCTTTTTCAGCCATTTTTGCCCCTGTTCCAACTTTTTTGAGACCTGTAGTAGGCATTAAATTTGAAATGAAAATTTCTCAGTTTAAACATTTGTTATTTATGTTCTATTGTGAATAAAATATTGGCTCATGTGATTTGAAAGTCTTTTAGTTTTCATTTTATTCAAATTTAAAAAACATCCCAACATTTCCGGAATTTGGGTTGTAGAAATGATGGCAAACTTTTTACTTTATTATATGAAATCAAAATTGTGAAATTATTGTCTGAAATAAAATCATAATTTGAAGCCAAAGCATCTTCCTTTTACAGAAATCTTATGTGCATGTGTGTCTCACAAGGAGAAATGCAACAGAAAATGCATGAAAGCAGAGACAGATGATAAAATGTGTCTGCGGGGGTTAAGTCAGCTGAAAATGAAGCCAAGGACAGCTATGTCTGACCTGTTGTCACGTATATGGAGAAGACAGTCAAGTCATTTAGTCTATTCCCAGGGAACACATGACAGATTCAGATACCATTTCTAATCCATCCATTTTATCTCCATTGTTTTGGCCCGTGGGGTTAGTCATCACTACTACACACACAAAACATATTTACTGCACCTATATTTTCCTAACCTTTCCCAAAAGGTGCAGAACAGATATAATGGGAAAACAGGGTAAAACTAAGGGAAATGTTATGATAAATGAGAATATATTGTTTTGAAAGGGCAGTTTTCTTTATTTAAATGTCTACTAAACTACTTTAAACTATAGGCCTATTAAATCACAATCAGTGTCATAGCTTTCTTGGAACTTACATAGTCAATTCCAAATTGAATATGCTGACAATTGGCTCCTTATGTATATGCTTTTTTAAAATAAAATGTAGGGCATTTAGTTTTAATGTATTCTCTTTCAAACCATTTACATTTTCGCCATTTTGTTGATATTGAGTCATAATTTGTGCCAAACAAAGCTTGTGAATAATATATTTTGTGTCATATTAGGTTACATTTGGATTTGATTTTTTTTTTTTTTTTTTACAAATGAATTAGTCTTTAAGACGTTCTATTCTATTCTATTCTATTCTATTCTATTCTATTCTATTCTATTCTATTCTATTCTATTCTGTTCTATTCTATTCTATTCTAATCATCATAGCAGTGTCAAAACATTCTTCAAGATGGAAAGCCAATGGTTTAAAGGGATAGTTCACCCAAAAATGAAAATTCTGTCGTCATTTACTCACCCTAAAGTTGTTACAAGCAGATCTCGCCCCCGATTAGCTGTGTTTCCATTACCTTTCAAATTGGGCAAATTGTAATTGTGAATTGAAATTATGCTCAATGGAAACACGTGAATTTCGCAAAAACTCCCAAATATCGCAAAAAGGTTTTTTACGCTGCAATGGAATCAGCGCCTCAGCTTCACCTAGATGCAATGGGAAGATGCAAGAAAAGAAAACGAGGATGGGGTAATCGAAGGAAATCTTATTTGTATATTGGAATATTCTTGATCTCTCAAGCGTCAGTTTAAAGCGTCATCAACTGCGCTCGAGCCTTGAGGGATCTTATGTTATTGAAGTTTGATATCTAAGACTAATAGTATTTATTTATTAACAATTAATATTTAACATAATAGAAACTAATAGTATTAGATGTCTATGCACCTGTGCATCCACGCTCATCACTCCTCAGGAAGCTTCCTCGTACCTCAACTCCTTGTGGTGCATTTAAAGAATTAAAAATCTTTTAGAAAATGACTTATCGTGAGAGCAAAATGACTCATCGCGAGAGTTTTACTTACATAACATCAGTTAATGGAAATGCCGTCATTTCGCAATAGTTTTTTATAGACATTTAGAAAATATAGCTAAAGTTTTGCACAAATATGTAATGGAAACGCGGCTATTGACTACCATAGGATCCCCCCCCCCATTTGTTGTTGGTAGTTAGTGGGGGGCGAGATCTGCTTGGTTACAAACATTCTTCCAAATATCTTCTTTGTGTTCAGCAGAACAAAGAAATTCACAGGTTTGGAACAACTTTAGGGTGAGTAAATGATGACAGAATTTTTGGGTGAACTATCCCTTTAAGGAAAGGAAGAGAGATGGAAGCCTCACACTTAACGCCTCAGCACATCTCAGATGTCTGGTCATATTTTAGATCTAATTATTGTCTTTGGCAGACATATGACTTCATTTGTGCATGAAACAATGTTTGAATTTGTTATTAATAGTTAATGGGGTTATTAACAACTTGGAAAGTAAGGAAAACAAATTCATTCCTGCAAAACAGCGCCATATTCTCTAGTTATCAAACAGCTGAGTATATTGCTTAAAAACAATCGAAAACAATAATAAAGAAATCTTATATAATTATGATATATTTTGATAATAGCATACTGGGTTTATTAAACCAAGGTGTTTAACTCTCAGTCAGTGAGTGAGGTTTAAGGTCAGTGAAATCTGAATCAGCAAAAATAAGTCTGTCCAGAGAACACCACCACCTGGCAAATCTGTCATCCAAGGAAGTGCTGAGATGGAGGATACAGCTAATAACTGAGGGACACTGAGCAGCATACAGAACCACAGCGTTTACACACAGGTTATCTCCAATTTACTCAGACTTCTCAGAATATCTGCTACAGAGCAGCATTAGTGGATTAGTCATGATATTACAGAGCTGGGGCAGATGACCTTTTATAGATCATTGAACTGATATACACATTACTCAAATCAGTTGCGGCTGGTGCTTTTTGAGAGGGGGAAGCACAGATATCATTTTGCAAAATGGATATTTAAATCTTTTCCTCCCCGTTTTTTGGTGATATTTTACATCTTAAAATACTGTAATGTATAATTGAAATAATTTGTGTGTGTCTATACTACCATTCAAATGTTTGGGATTGGTAAGATTTTTAATTTTTTTTTTCTGTTCAACAAGGCTGCATTTATTTGATCAACAGTTAAAACTGCAATATTATGAAATATTGTTAAAATTTTAAATAATGATATTTTCTTATTTCAATATATTTTATTTCACATGATTTCACTCTAATATGCTGATTTAGTGATGAATATATATTTCTTATTAATATCAATGTTGAAAACAGTTAAAAACTGCGTAATATATTTTTTTCTTTCTGGAAACTGATACTTTTTTTCAGGATTCTTTGACGAATAGAAAGTTATATATTAGAAATAGAAATCTTTTGTAACATTATAAATGTTTTGATCTCACTGTTGATCAACTTCTCATCATGCATCTTTATTATTATCATTATTATTTTTTAATCTTACTGACCCCAAATGTTTGTGTAATATTGATGTCTGTTCTAATGTTGATGTTTGTTCAGTTTTAATATGATAGTTTTAAGATAAAGAATATGTAAGCTCTTTGCTTTTATGAAGCATTGTCCATCACCGGTCACCGTGATTTTGACAAGTAAGACATGTTCCTGGATCAACATTCCTGTCTGAAAATTTAGTCTTAACCCTATTCATACCCCTAAACCTAATCCTACCCATAAATTATCCCTAAAATCAGAGGGGAAAGATATGTGAATAACACTGATGTAGAAGCACCTAACCCTGGTTGCAAGCCTAAACTTGACATAAATGGCAAACTGGTCCCTCAAATCTGATTGGTTGATTAGAATGTTGATCCAGGATCAACAAAGATGTTGATCCAGGAACATGTCGTACTTGGTGTAATCACGTTCACTGTCAATCACCTGTGACAGCTGTTCATGAACATGAGACCAACACAACCTGCGAGGCCATAAACTCTTTTTCCATAGTAACTTGTGACAAAAATATAGTATTTCCAGTTTCAGTTGGAGGACCATTAAAGTCATTTGCAGTGGGATTTCAAATAAAGCTCTTATGACCTGGATTTGTATTTAACTCAACTGGATTTAATTCAAACATAGATAATCATCAGTTCCATTCTCACATGGTCCACTGAGCAAATCCAATCATCCTGACACCATTCATTTAGGCTTCCTTTGTGGTCTTTGTCCATCCAGGATGACAGTCTGAGAAAGATGTGAGATTAAGTGCTCTGGAAATAGTGTGTGGAGCTGAAGTAAAGATATTTATGAGCCTTCACATCAGTTCATAGAGGAAGTTCTGTTACATTTGACCTACAGTGAACAATGTATGAAAAAGACATCCATCAAAACATGTAATTTCTAAATAGGCACCTACAACTTAATTATTACTTAATAATTATTATCAACACTTTCAACATATTCTTATCTCTTATCATCGCATCTTTTAAAAATCTCATCAAAGTGATGCCTACGTTCTAGTTTAACACGTTTGTGTTATGTTTGCTATTAATTGTCAAGTGAGTGCCATTTATTCAGCTTTTTATATATATACGTGATAACAAAACTTGACTGTATGTATACATGTGTGTGTATATATGTAACCCCTCACCCAGGTCCTACTCGCCCCGCTCTGTGCGGGCCTCGAACCCAGGTCTCCGGCATGGGAGTCGGACGCTCTAACAAGGAGGCTAAAGGCTGCAACCTCTAACATCAGTCGCTAGAGCATCTCTTGAGATCAGAGGAGTGAGGTTTACTCGCACAGCAACTACTAGCTGGCCTCCGTTACATATATATATATATATATATGTAACGGAGGCCAGCTAGTAGTTGCTGTGCGAGTAAACCTCACTCCTCTGATCTCAAGAGATGCTCTATGTTCACTATTCATTGATTCTCCTAATTAATAAATTCTCACAAGGAATTTGTCATTACTGCTATCTGGGTCTGATTCAGGTTCAATTTGATATGGCAATATAGATGCTATTATTTACATTTCCACCCAAGCACATGTAACAACTAATGGGAAGGGGCGTGGTGTTTCCGGACGCTTCAGCGAATCACAATACACTGGGCCAGCTAACCAGTCTGAGTCCATTACATATTTCGGAGGGAATGGTATCATAGAACCAGGAAGTCTGAAGTCTGAAGTCAGAAGTTTAAATGACAATGGAAACAGCGATGTAGAAAAAAGGTAAAATATATAAAAAATACAGTGTTTTTTTTTTTTAATTAAGCATTTTAAACTAAGCATAAACTGCGGCCCATAAACACAATCCTTAAAAACACTAAACCACCCCTTTAAGAAGGAAATGCTATGAATCTTCATAGAAGAGGACATATGCCACATGCTTGACAAGGATGAGAGTTTGAGTGGCCAAAGACTCTCCAATGATCACAGCTGAATTGCAGAAAATAGTTGAGTCTTGGGGTCATAAAGCCTCAAAAAAAAAAAAAAAACTAAAAACTAAATAAAAATCAAACAGCACATCTCCACAAGTCGATTGGGAGGATTTCAAGAAAAAATCCCCAGCTCTCATCCAAAAACAAACTCCAGCAACTTCAAACGGAAGTTTCTATGGTCAGATGAAACTAAAAAAAACACGAACAAAAAAACAACAACTTTTTGCACACACGCAAGATGGGTTGGGGGGAAAAGGGATAAAAGGGTACCATGTGTACAATTAAATATACTGCTATATCTTTAATATAATATATCTGAGACCAACTCATATCTGCTATAACTCATAGCTATATCTGCTAGATCTTTAATTTTGTGGGCTTATTCTGCTGGATGTCCTGGACATCTTGTTCAGATACATGGCATCATGAATTCTATCAAATACCAACAGAAAAAAAATCAAACCTGACTGACTCTGCTAGAAATCTTACAATGGGCCTTGTTTGGTTCTTCCACCAGGACAATGATCCAAAACAAACATCAAAATTATTATAAAATGGGCCACTGAGCACAAAATGAAGGTTCTGAATGGCCATTCCAGTCCTCTGACCTGAACCCTATAGAAAACTGAAGAGAAGAATGTATCAACCTGGAGCTGGGAATCTGAAGGATCTGGAGAGATTCTGCATGAAGGAATGGTCTCTGATCTCTTGTCAGGTGTTCTCCAAACTCCTTGGGTATTATAGGTGAAGACTCAGAGCTGTTATATTGGCAAAAGGAGATTGCAAAAATTATTGAATAAAAGGTTGCAATTAATTGTGGCCAATTTGTGCAAGAGAAAAACTTTTATTTCATAATGAGATTCCCCCCCAATTTTCAATTGTTTTACTTCAATGAAAGGTTAGATTTTTGTGACTTTTTTGAATAAGAGGTCAAAAGGATTAACAATACAGATTTATTTTCAAAGGCCTCTTTGTTCATATTTACCAAAGGTGCCAATAATTCTCACCTGCCCATCTGCATTATATTGTGATTATTGCATAAAATATTACAGTTATCATTTGATGACAGTGGGGATAATTTTCCGCATATTCTGTGTTAACTGAATGGTGTAAGGTGAACATCAGAGGTATGAAATGCATTCAGAATGGAGCCACTCAAAGGTGTGGATATTACCTGATGTCACAAACAAACAGAACAAATTATTGAATCAATAGAGATGGCATATCAATAGTCAGGGCAGGTTCAGTCTCAACACATCAGCATGTTCCTGCTTTTGAACGCAGTTGTCATAACGTGATGGCCCCATAATGTATTGGGCCACTTGTCTGACAACACTTCACCCAAAATAAACTAAGCCCAAGAGGCACAATCCATCTCACTGAAATGGTGCAATGAACTGTCTGTGTAATTTCACTCCAAACTAGCAGGGTTTCTTCATGCAGCGATGACAGAGAGATGAAGTCATACATCATTTCCATCTGATCAGAATGTGCGTGTGTGTATGTGTTAAGACCAGAGAGAGATGTCCAGGTAAGTGATGAGACGTGTTGCTATAAGAAAAGTATGAAAATAAATGCTTAAATGTATTAATATGTGTAGAAATTAACATGATTAATAGATGCTGTAAAATTATTGTTTATTATTTGCTATTAATTAACAATTTCATAGTGTCCTTTCCTTTCCTTTCCTTTCCTTTCCTTTCCTTTCCTTTCCTTTCCTTTCCTTTCCTTTCTCAGTCTAAATGAGTTTTTTCTTTCTCCTGACCACTTGAGATATCTTTGTTTGTTGTTGCTCTGATTTGTAATTAAAGAACAAATAATGGATGGTTGTCACTTTCCATTCTTGTGTGAGGAGTGTAATTGAACCAGGCAGCCAGAAGACAAACTATCATGGCCAGTGCTCAAATTAATGGATATTCGTCACATACTTTGATGCAGTCATGCCAAGTGACCTTTCAGTTTAATGTTGCTCCTTCCAGTTGTTCTATCACTGATTGGTATGTGTTGTATAGTTTGAAATGACACTACTTTCAGTGATATATTTTGAAGATTTCTTGTCAATATTTGTAGTCTATCTATATGTCTATTGTATTGCATCTTTTGTATTGCATTTATTTTTTATTAAAGGGATAGTTCACCCAAAAATGTCTAATCTAAAGTTAATAAGTTAAAAGTGATTGATTTCATGTTGGAGCTGAATAAATATATTAATCACTGGATGCTCTTTCTGTAGAACTCCACACATGAATCAAAATCCTTTAAAAGAATAATTCTGCATTACTCACTGGCTTTAGGTCCATGAGGGTGATCTCAGTGAGATATACAACATTTATGTACAGTGAAAACAATCCTTTTTTTCATTTAGACTAGTCTTAAACCTTTAGAAAAGTGCCTTGAGTGGTTTGCCTGACTCAAAGTAAAGTAAGATCAAAACTGATTTCACAAACTACAGGGCAACTTCTACAGGCCCTGAAGTCATTCTGTTACTGGGGGAAAGATGACAACAGTTTCTTGGTTCAGGTGCCAATGGGATAAATGATGCATGAGCAGCTGTCCTCTCTGGCACTTGGATCTTTCACAGCTGTGTTTGAACACCATTTATTGTTGCCTTTTTTTCCTTTGCCACACACACAGATTACTGCCGCACAGAACTAAACATGTTGATACGACAATCGGAAAGAACAGCGCATGCTTTGGAAGTGTGTTTACACAGTTTCCGGCTCACCTGATTCAGCGTTTTACACCTTGGCCTCCTATAACTGACAAGGTCAGATAGTAGAGATGCCCTAAATTCACTGTATTCAATAGTCCACTGGGAAATATCGATGATACCACTAATGTAGATAAAGATTGCATGCCTTCACCAGTGGCGTTTGGCATTTTTACTTCCATAGGG
Source organism: Chanodichthys erythropterus (assembly GCF_024489055.1). NCBI lineage: Eukaryota > Metazoa > Chordata > Actinopteri > Cypriniformes > Xenocyprididae > Chanodichthys > Chanodichthys erythropterus. The sequence continues at coordinate 25,399,825 of NC_090234.1, forward strand.
TGGACTCGAGGTCCACCAAGCTCATGACTGACTGTTTCTTGGTCGCCTCAGTCTTTCTGACATTTCCACACTTTGAGCATGACACTTGCTCCTTTACATTTGAATGGTTTGTTTTGCTGAAAGTCATGGCGAATGGATGCTAAGTGATTTTTTAACATTTACCTTGAATATTGCCTCTATTTTCATCCATTAGCTGGAGACTCTCAGCCTGCAAAGATCACGGAAGTCATGACCTGCTTTAAAGAGCTTTAAATCCTTGTCGGTTATTCATCTCTTTCCAAGGCTCTAGAATACCATTTACAACTCATTCTACTTACATCCTGTTTATCTGCTACAGCAGTGCAGCATAGCAGAGCAGCGAACTGACATGAATGCAACATTGTAACCAATGCACGATATTGTTGACGGTCAAAATTTTATAGGCATTGTATACACTGTAAAAAAAAAGAATTGTTGGTTTAACTTAAAAAAGCAAATTACCTGGTTGCTTTAAAATTTTGAGTTCACTGAATTTAAAAATTTGAGTTAATACAATGAAGGTGATTGGTTTAATCAACAGAAACTCAAAATATGATCTTATCTGAACCGCATTTATTATTGAAGCTGATTTGACAAAAGATGCAACAGTTGATTGATATAGGAAAATGTATTTAAATTACATTACAAAATAAACTAATAACAGCAAACATTATTATTCTAGTAAAACTGTTTAAAAACAAAACCCCCAATGACTCTTCTCTTTTCAGTTGTTGAAGTTTGTCCTTGTTCTCTGTGCACATGTGGTTGCTGTTGCTTTTAATCATGGGGGAACTAGTCGTCCAGATGCTGTGTGGTGTACAGTGGTGACACGGAGATGTTCTTGGCACAGCTGGAACCGTTCACTTTCTCCTCTATATGGACTCAACCATTGAACTGATTTAAAGATAATTAGTCAAGATAAGAAAAGCAGAAGACCACAAACCTAAGGGCCTGTTCGGAACCAGCATTAGCTGTTTGCTTGGTGCAACCAGGAACATTGTCCTGGGGTTATGGTATGAGCATATGTGTGAGGGGAAGCCACCTATGAAATCTTTCAAGTAACAAATGTGTTCTTTTGAATTAACTGCTGGTTTTTGTTTTGTTATAGTTTTAGTATAGTAGTCCTGTGCAGTGTTGGGGAAAGTTCCTTTTAAAAGTAATGCATTTGCATTATACTATATGCTTTTTATGAAAAGTAACGTGTTACATTACTTTTACGTTACTTTTTCTCACTTGGGCTTGCTTGCTTGGTTTTTTCCCGAATAACAACAAAAAAAGTTATATTTTTGGCAAATTCTATTTTTAAGGCCCTTTCACACCAAAAGTGAAATGAATAAGGCTGAAGAAAATGCATATTTACGCCTGTACAGTAGAGGGCGCTGCTCAAACAAATGTTTCAGCTGTGCTGCCAATCTGGACTAAAGAAGAATAGCCCTGCGTTCCATTCGGAAGGGCTCATCCCTATGCCCTAACCCCTTCAAAGGGTTTACCCTCTGGAGTGAGAGCTGAAAAAAAAATGGGTGAAAAAAAAACGCACTTCTGCGTCATCTTAATGAGACAATCAAAGAGAAGAATATTGTGCAAGCTGCGCTCTTTGTTTAGCGTTAGTTTATTTATTTAGGTTTATCTCACCATATTGTATATGTATTTGTAACATTTGAATGGACTGATAAAGGGAGCTGTAAAGTATTTTTGTTGAAGTACAATGTCATTTTGACCATAATGATGCACCAAATCTAACTCTTATAAATACTGCGGTCGTATAATAAAATATTATGCTTACATTTATAGGTAAAAATCGAACTCCGAACCTCCTGTACCCATTCTGTGATGTCAAAGAACTTCCCTGTGCAAAGGATCATGGGGGCCTGAAGTGTCCATCAGTTGTACCCTTCGAAGATCGCTATAACACACAGGACTAGTGTTAGGGGTTTTACGGTTTAAAGTAACCTGAGTTATGTAATCAGATTACTTTTTCAAGTCACTAGTAAAGTAACGCATCACAAAATATCTAAGTTACTTTTTCAAATGAGTAACGCAAGTTACTTTTTCACATTTATTGACTGACAATAATATCCTGTGCCCATGTTGAGAGAAATAAAGGAGAGGTGTTGTGTTCGCTGTGTGAACGTGATGGTTATTGTAGTTCTAGACTAAATGTAAGCATACATTTACTCATCTCACTTGCACGAAAACATTCAGTGCCCTTCGGAGGGAGATATATCCCATTTGGAACACACAGTAGGATCCAGGAGATGGAAGTTCAACACTCTTATTTCTAAATCTAATCTAAAGTAATTTTTGCTTATTAGTATGGTTGATTTGAATGTCAGCAGCAAAGACATTGGACTAAATAAGATTAAATTCATAAAGTATTTTTGTGTAATTTAATAGCTATAGTTAAATATTTACAAGTTTGCGTTCAATTCTGAGTTCGCATTTCACTGTTTTTATTCATTTTGAGGAACACTGAATGTTTTCGTGCAAGTGAGATGAGTAAATGTATGCTTACATTTAGTCTAGAACTACAATAACCATCACGTTCACACAGCGAACACAACACCTCTCCTTTTTTTCTCTCAACATGGGCACAGGATATTATTGTCAGTCAATAAATGTGAAAAAGTAACTTGCGTTACTCATTTGAAAAAGTAACTTAGATATTTTGTGATGCGTTACTTTACTAGTGACTTGAAAAAGTAATCTGATTACATAACTCAGGTTACTTTAAACCGTAAAACCCCTAACACTAGTCCTGTGTGTTATAGCGATCATTCTTATCTGTTGGTCAAAATATTGAATAATGAATTGTATATTGATATATGAGACCTGTTACTTTGTGAGAAAGTTTTTAGTTTTTCAGATGTGTTTGCTTTCATTGTTAATGGCAGGGCTAGCAGTGCAGAAATTACACATACAGATAAATAAAGTGTGTTATTTCTATAAGGACAGTACTTCTTGAATTTAAAGCCATTAAATTAGGTAATGTGGCAATGCCCACAGGCCAGTTTATAGGTTAAAAGCCTAGTTAATTATTAAGCATTTTCTGTACTTTTTATGAGACTGCATCAGATGCTTTTTTGTAGCTCAGTAGTTGAAAAGAAATGATGATAAACAAATTAGCATAATGGAAAGAATTTTGCAGGGGGGAAAAAATCATTTGTGACAAACAAACCATTTCAGTCTGCTAATATCAAACACAAATGAGACATCCGGATGCAACACCCCACTGACCTCTCTGTGTGGTCTGCATTATGAAGAATTAATTACTTTATATTCCCCTATTTTGGGTAAACATTTCTCACATCATAGCAGACATCACAAATGCTCCTGCATTTCTATGTGAATGTGCATAGCAACAGCTAAACAAACTGATTGATTCATCTCCTAAAGGTCATTTTCCTCCATTTCCTCTTACGCAGAACTAAATATGGTAATTAACCATAACATTAGCGCTGTCTTTCTGATGGCACGCTTTCAAATGTTACATCTCATTATCCTGTGGATCTGAACAGACATTTGAGGTATTACTGTGCTGAGCAAATGAGCAGTAATAACACCGGAGACCCTCTCATCTGCTAATGGACTATCTCGTGTATCCTAATGCTGCTATTATCAGAGTGTTGTATGTGTACTCATGCTCATATGTGTACTGATGCTGTTGTTGAATTAGTCTGATTTGTGTGATGGCTTCCTTTGAAGTGTCATGATGTTCAAAGATGGTTTCCTGCTAGAGGAAATCTTTACTGCTATTGAAGCATTGACATTAGCAAGAATATCACTGAAACTTTTCGTTCGTGTGAACTTGATAAATTGAGTTAATGTTTAGTGTCTTGGCATGTTCTCCTGTTTGTGGCAATTCATAGCAACACACTTTTTTTTCACTGTCACAGATGTTTGGTGACCAACAACATCTGTATGTTACACCAGCATGAGAAATTAGCAAGAAAAAAAATGAAAACAAAACCACTGAACATGCTGTGAACTCACAAGAGACAACTCAGCCTTTGTTTTGCCCAAACTTTTCCCTGTGTTCCCTGTCATCAAAGCAGCAGGCAGATGTGTGCTGCAGCTGGGAGATGGTCCGGGGAGCCCCACCACGTTTAGTGTTTCCATGGGCCATCCTTAATCACAGCTGTTTCCATCCATTCAGAGCAGAGAACACAGCAGTACTCTCACCTTACAATGCTTAAATGGACACAAGAGAACAACCATTAGCAGTCTGCTGCATACAAATATCCCGGCTTAGGGCCGGTTCACACAGAACGTGTTTTTGCTATTAAAACGCAAGACGCTGGTCAGTGGAACGGAAAAAGTGCAAGGTCTAGAGAAAAGTTTAACTTATGGTGCTGTTCACACAGAACACATTTTACATTCAACTCCTCTACTTTACCATTGTTTTTGTATGTAAACGTGATAGATGGATGTGTTTGACCGTTGCGCTCATGTCTCATGTCTTTTGCAGCGTCTCACATGTGACATGCGCTGCATCCAAAATATAATATGTGAAAAGTCCCCTGATGACTTATTACTTCCGGTGAGATTCTGAAGTGCATATTTGATGGACACTTTACTATCCCATGAGGCCATGGGAGAGAATTTATGAATGGCAGTGAAGTAACGCAACTGACACTGCTAGGTCACATGACCATAACAACATGGCAGAGGTCGTCCGAATTTCTTTATATTTACACTATATAGGACATACTTTTTAAAGAGTCGCGACGTAAATTCAAATGTAGTTCCTACTCAGATGGTATGCGATTTCGGATGTAGCGATGGCTTTCTAAAAACGCGGTGCTCAAGTTAAAAGAAATGGCAAACAGAGATGGCGACAAAGAGGCAAAACTTACGGACTGCAGCTTTAACTCAGAAGGACTGGAGGATGCAGAATGCATCTATTTGAGTTTCGAGATCTCTTGTGATTTTCTTGGTGTGCAATTGACCCTCCCATTACTGTAGCGCAACTGAACTTCGCACACATTGGCTGTGTCAAGTTAAAAAACTTTTTTTTTTAAAATGTGCATCTGGAGACCCAGCATTCTTTTCCATTTTATGCTTCGTCTAGAGATTTAAAAAAAAAACAAAAATAACTCTAAAAGTAAAGAGTTCTGTCTTGTGTTTGCATCTTTTTAAACTTACTTGCAATAATTGTAGACTACAACAGTGGGTGAATATAACTGGACAAGGATCCAACAGAGTATATTAGATTTCAAGTTAAATAGTAAATGCATATCATAAACATTACTGTTGAATCTGGTTTATTTTTAAATAAATAAATAAATAAATAAATAAATGTAAAAACAAGATTATGGCAGTGACAGAGAGACATCTGGTGATTTTACCCCTTCCTGGATAACCTTTGCTTATTCACAAATTTCTCCCAGGGTGACTTGAAGCCTCAGGGCAGAAAAAAAGCATTTATATTCCATACACAAGCGCAGAGCAGCTTAACGGGTTGTTGTTTTGCCCAGGGGGGTGCATATGCCAAGACAAGACACTTCGAGCCCTAACAGTATGTGTTGTACACACATTGCTAAATTAATGGTGAAATTCGTGGACTGCATTGTACAGTCACTCTGAGTGGGGTGACCTCACAAAGCAAGACAAAGTTAATTACAGGAGCTCAGAGTTCAACCACCTCTACATTGATGCAGGGGCACCTTTGAGTTTTAGTGCTTTCGTTGCTTTTCTGAAGTGCTCAAGGTCAAGTAATGCTCATTAAAATCCTTTTATTAAACTTCTGGATCTGGTAAAAATAAAAGAACAAAAGTTCAATTCTGTGCAAAATCTTTTCAACAGATAAATGACAATAAATGCATGATTAAGGTTTAATCACAGGTTTTATTTGTCTTTCTCCCGGTTTCACAGACAAGGTTTAAGCTAGTCCTAGACTAAAATGCCTGTTTGAGCTGTTTTAACTGAAAGTAACTTGCACTGACATATCTTAAAAATGTCAGAGCTGTTGTTTTGTCTCAAGATGCACACCAGTAATGTTTTTTCTAGGGTATGTTATATAAAAGCTACTTAAATACCTTAATTGAAACAAAGCCAAATCCTGGCTTAGCCTAAGCCCTGTCTGTGAAACCGGTTAATTGTGTATTAAAGGCACAGTATGTTTTTTTCGCTGCTAGGGGTCCCTAAACTCTTCAAAACAATAACAAAGGCGTAGATTGATGACGCAGTGAATGAGCGTGGGCTCATAGAACTTGTCGTCATTCCGTTGGATCTAATAATGTTTATGGATGAGTGAATAGATTCATGTTTTTAACATGACTGCAGTGGCGTGTTTAGGTTATTGGGGGCCCTAAGCAAATCTCCAGGAGTGGGCCCCGTGATCGCATTCTCGAGGGTTTATCAGCTGGCAATTTTCAATGTGCATTTAAGAGTGCAGGTTGCAACTATTAACAATAATGGAAAGATTAGGCTTATCAGTATGTCACAGTATCACCCTGTTTGGATTTTGTTTTCTTTTTTGCATAATTTCCTGCCAGTCTGTCATCATAGTTATGCATTTTGGTTCACAAGCTTGCAATTAAATTCAGAATCAGTTATTTTGGAATATACTGTATATCAGGTACAGTACATGGCAAATTTTCTCAAGAAAAAAAATCTCTCAACTAATGCTGTAAAATATACATGCGGAATCAGTTAGTAGTACTACATTAATATTGAAGGTTAAAACGAAATTTAAAATTATTTGTACTCCAATTAGTTTTTTGAAATATAAACATTTAAAGTATGGCTGTCAACTTGATATATTTATTCAAACATGCATTATATATTAAAGAACATTACAAATATAATTAATATGTAATATGGTACATATATTAAGCTAAATGCTCCTCTCTAGAGTTCATTTTTCTAGCTTGTTCTGAGGTAAATGTGAAGTTACTTTTGTTTGTTACCAGCGTTTTTATTAACGTCTTTCCAAGGTTGAAACGATAATTAAACGATTAGGCTACACGAGACATGATATGGATTTTGATAAGTTGAACTGTATCTTTTAACATACCTTTTGTTGTTCATTCATGTTTATTTCACGCTGTAACAGGTATTAAAGTGGAGGAGAATATCAGTTCACGTGCGCGTCAGGCTGCCGCTTCTCACTCAGGCGTTACGACCTGAACGCCACAGTATAGAGCGTAGTGATGGGCAGAGCGAGGCTTTGTGAAACACTGAAGCAGTTGAATCAAATGTGCCGTGATGATTCGAGGCTTTGAAACAATCTGACACTTGACTCCACGGTGACCCCTAGTGGTCAAAAGAGTGTAAATGCAACAAAACTCAAACTAAACATGCAGTAAAAACACCTTTTTACAAATCTATTGCAAATGTTTTATTGAAAGTAAAATCTATTAAATGCAATTAACTAATTCTCTAATAAGATTAGGCTACATATAGAGTGACTGTATATCTGTTCTTTTATCAATTTTCAAGGCTTGTTTCTCTGTTCCATGGCTCAAGCTAAACAGGCCAATAAGAGATTAATAACTACCATTATTCATTTTAATTATTCTAATGTCTAATTAAAACATCTACAAATGTATAAAACTGATCAGAGATCAGGTAAAACCCATAGACACTTGTTCAATGCTTCTCAGTGAATCTACATGATTCAAGGGTTAACTTTATCATCGCCCTCTACCGGTGAACCACTGAAATGTCGAACTGTTTTGAAATGTTTCGAAACAGTAGTGAGGACGTAATGAAGCCTCGTTTACTAAAATCACGTGACTTTGGCAGTTTGATACACGCTCCGAATCACTGATTCGAAACAAATGATTCATGAAGCTTCGGAGCTTCATGAAGCATGTGTTTCGAAATCGGCCATCACTAATAGAGCGCCAAATCCGGATCCTCGCGCTTTTTAAAGCGGGTATATGCAAATCCTTGACCTTTCCTAGTGGGCATACGGCATAACCTATGGAATCACGTAAACTACACCACCGTAGGGTCCCCCTCGGGAGAAATCGCGGGGGCCCACGCAATTGCGTGCTTTGCGTGGTGGGTAAACACGCTACTGCATGACAGTGGTATAAAGCAGGTCCTGGCCGAGAATCGCGGGCGCGATTGCTAATGAGAGACAGATATCAGTGTCACACGCGAATCCCTGGGGATATAAAGGAATGAGGACATTTCATTCTACCGAACTACTCGCAAGTGCTGAAATACTACTAATACAGGTCAGTTTATTTGACGAATTAAAATTAAGGTAGCGCAGCACTGTTTCTCTTGCTCTCACGTGACACTATCATACTAAACTGCATTTGAGTGTGTTTAAAGTTGTAATGATATTCTATGTTTTAGTTTGTTGGCTGTATGAGAGTAACAGTAAGCTAGATCAACATTAGAATATCATACTGATGATATTCTAACATTTCATCGTGTTGAGCTATATAACATTGATTAGTCTTATGTAGCCTACATTTGCTTACCTTGTCTAATAATGTGCAAAAGCAGGGATAACGCATTTATTACGTCATTGATAGGCGACAAGTGACAATGGAGGGACGGGCACTATTTAAAAGAGTTTTTCTGAATTTACAAATTCTTGGAAACATTTAGGATAACAGCTGAACGAAATATATAACACTGTGCAAGTGGTTTTTGGATATTTTAATATACAATTCTTACCTATTGTAAAATCATTATGAATGAATAGTCATTTTCGTATAATAGGAATAGACACCTCTGGTGAGTGAGTATCTGCATGTTTGATGTGCCCTGGTTATTGGTGACATGTCCAGTCTCAGCAGTTTTAGTGATGATATACTTGCCAGGCACTTTGCCCCCTCCGGTTACAATATTCCCCTAACAGCAGGATCAAACGTGCTCAATCTCTACCACACTTACCCCCAGGGAATATGTAATGCAGTATTTAGTGTGAAATCACCTGTATCCCCTTCTTTCTACGTCCAACACAGTAAGACAAAATTAATTGTGTGTGCTTCTCTTAAGTGAACAATGTCAATCAGCTACATGTCAAACCTTCACAAAGCATGTGGGAAGTTAATTAGGTTCAATGAATCTTAAACATGAACAGATGGGCTCAGACTGAATACCACAATTATCCAGTTTTTCATATAATCCATCTTTGGATTCTGTTGACAAAATGTCCATCATATTCCGCTCTGAGCTGTGGTAGGTCTAGAGCAAAGCCTGCGGTCTCAGGGTTTATTAATGAGACTCACTGAGGTGGGTTTTAGACAGCAACAGGAAAAACAGGAAGAACAGACACAGTGTGAAAATGCAGAGGATGGTGTGCAGTGAGTAACCGATTATACTTAAAAATAGTTTGTCCAAAAATTCTGTCATCATTTACTTATGTTGCTCCAAACCTGAATGATTTTCTCTTTTGCAACACACAGTAATAGAAAATGTTTTGTTTAAATGGGGCCCAGAATAACATTGGACCCCACTGACTTTCATTGTATGGAATAAAAAAGCAACATCAAAACAAAACACTGAGGCATTTTTTAAAATATGTTCTTTTGAGTTCAAAGAAGGAAAGAAGTTGTGAAGGTTTGAAAACAAATTTTAGATAAGTGAATTTTTTTTAAGAAAATCTTTTTTCTTTTCTTTTTATAGGGCCCGAGCACCGATGGTGTGAGGACCCTATTGTAATTGCTCGGCCAATTCTTTTTCTTCTCTGAAATGAATCGCATTTTTGAGGGCCTAAACATGCTCGAAAACTCATAAAAATTTGCAAACGCTTCAGAAGTGGTGAAAATTTACATCTAATATGGGTTTCAGAATTAGGTGTGGCAAAATGGCTCGATAGCGTCACCTACAAAATTTCAATTAAGCGCCCTTCGTGCTATCACGTACAGTTCTGAAATTCGGTAGACAGATATAACAGCCCAATACCTACAAAAAAGCCCCAGGAGCAAAATCTGTAAATCCAACAGGAAGTGAGATATTTTGAGTTTTCTCTGCAAACTTTTGGCAGTTTTTGCCATTTCCACACGTTGTACCTTAACAAACTCCTCCTAGAGCTTTAATCAAATCAACATCATATTTGGTCAGTCTAATCTAAAGGTCTTTGAGACATTAATTTGCGAAGATCTAGATTTTTCGCTGAAGAGTGTGTCCGTGACAACCTGACAAAGTCTGATATTTTGCCATGAAACAGGAAGTTGTTATAATTTAGGTATACAATGTTGGATCTGCCCCAAACTTCACATGTGCGATAATAGTCCTGGCCTAAAGACATCTATATGCCAATATTCAGTTAGTCATAGCGTCACCTGCTGGCAACAGGAAATGGTATGCTTTACACTTTAATTCACTCCCAGAAACACATTTCAGTATGCCACGAAGTACCAAACATACTAGAAACACGTTAAATCATGCAACACTTGGCTAAGTGCTAATGTATGCGATTAACGCCACGAAACAGGATGTTGTAGTAACTCAGGCATACAATGTCCGATCTGCTCCAAACTTCACATGGTTGATAATAGTCCTGGCCTGAGGACTATTACACTCTACATGGCAATATTCAGTTACAGTCAAAGCGCCAACTGTTGGCAGCAGGAAGTGTGGCACTTTGAAATGACTTGGCCATAATTCTTCTGTATTCACTCGCTTGCATGCATGTCACCCACTGCTCACGGTTTTCCTGATGCCAACGGGTGGCGGTGAGCCCGGGTGCGAGGGCCCTTTCATTGCTGCTTGCAGCTTTAATTTTTTTTTGTTTTGGACAAACTATACATTTAAAATCGGCTTTTTAGACTGAAGGCAAAATGTATTTTGAAAATAATATAACAATTTGGTGTTTCGTCACTTAAAAATTATATATATTTGAATTTGAGTGTGTTTGATTGCACTTTAGGAGCCAATAAAGAGTTCTCCATGTTCAGAAAAGGACACATCTAATGTCACAGAATATATTCCTTTTATTTGACTTAATAAGCTCAAGCTAAATCAGTCCACGCACTGTTGGAACATGTTTTGTTGCTTTAAAAGTGTCTAGTGGGGCTGGCAGCTCTGTTGAGAAAGGTGTCTGTGACTTATTGATCCTTCTGTGGCCTCTCAAAGTCATTCAGAGTCACTGTGCTCCAGGCCTGACAAGCCAAGCGAAGGATTGTGAAATTCTCTGTTAATTGAACTCTGTGGTCGGAAACAGAAGAGTGAAAGTGTTGTGGGAAGGTGGTCAGGGCTTTTATTTAGGAGATGACACTTAAGGAAGAGAAGGGCATGGTGTCCTTAAGCGACAATTGTTGGAGCTGTTGGAGCTTGGTTACTGTTACTATGTGGTATCTGTTCATTGTTTATTCATGTTACTTCACAGTGCATTAACTAACATTAACAAACACATCTTTTGATTTTAATACTGTATTAGTAAATGTTGAAATTAACATTAACAAAGATGATTAAATGCTGTAGAAGTTACTTCATGTCTTACTGAAAGTGCTACCATTAATATAATCCAATCTTAATATAGTCCAATCTTTCTTTTCAATGCTGTTTTTCAAATGATTGCATTTGTCATAACCGTCGCCATTATGTTCAGTTTAGTTTAGTTTAGTTTATGGACTTTTAGTTTGTGTTTCTTCTTCCTATGTTTGATTTTTCCACCACTCTTCTGTTACAATGGACACTAAGTCAGTCATCACAGCAGTTCATCTTTTACTTCATCACTATTGTATATTTAAGTTCAAACTAAAAACACTTGGATTGTTCTGTTGTAAATGGCAATAATTGTGGCTTGCTGCCCCAGGTGAAAAAAAAGTACACTTCCATACTTAAAGTGCTCTATTTTCATGCAATAATGTTGTACTTAATATACTAAAAATTGTTCTTTAGTACTTCTTAAGCCCGGAACACACCAAGCCGTGTGTTTTTGTTCGTTGGCTGACTAAGTTTTCTCACTGTGTTCCGCGCCGTCGGCTGAAGTTGGTCCTCGTCAGTGGACATGTTGAATCGGCGTCGGAGCTCATCGGTCAGTCGGGCCATCTGATCATTCTGATTGGCTGTTCAGCTACTGCCACCTGCTGGTACGGAAAGGCATTTCGTCTTACGCAGGCGCAGAACAGACGTGCTACTTGGCCGTCGGGTGTCGACTATCGGTTTGGTGTGTCAAGGCAACTTTGGACCCAGACGTGAGCCAACCCCGGCAGTCTACTTTCATCTGCGTGGGCTTGGAGTGTTCTGGGCTTTAAGATAATCTTAAGAACTTAAGTGTACTCAAACGCGCTATTTTAAAACACCATTAATATGAACTCAAATATGCTTTTATTATACTATTTCTGTTTTTAAATAGTATTTAGTTACCACTTGTAGTACACTTTATATGAAAGATTCAAGTGTACTACAAGTGGTAACTAAATACATTTTTTTTAATACAGAGATAGTATGTTAAAAGTACATTTTAGTTCATATTCATGATGTCTCAAAATAGCACAGTTGAGTACACTTGCATGTTCTTAAGATTATCTTAAAGGTGCTCTAAGTGATCCTGAGCGGAGTAACTTCCTGTTGACGTTCGAAGTGTTGTCAAACAAAACAGAGACGAGCTAGACACTCCGTGCTTCCTGAAACAGTCATAAACGCGCATTTAAAATCATTCTTGTCGGTTATTGGCTGGAGCATGTTTATTATGTTTTGTGGTCCAGGCTTTTTTTTTTACAGAGTGTTCAGGGGACAGGCAGCTAGCGGATAGTGAGGAGATGTTTGCTGTATGTGACAAAAAATGTTTTGGCCTAAAAACGTGTGACATCGATTAGAGCACCTTTAAGAAGTACTAAAGAAGCCATCACTAAATAAGACGTGTTTTTTTTTTTTTTTTTTTTGGCGCACCAAAAATATTCTTTTCGCTTTATAATAATCAAAAAGGAAGTTTCAACCCTGTACAATAACAAGTGAAATCTAATTTGAGTTATGTACTGTAAGTTATTTCTGTGCACTTTTATTATCCGGTGAATACTCACAACCCTGAACATAATACCGATGATTTACTTGAACTAAAACTCAGCTCTTTTTCAGGGCAGTTTAACAAAGGATGGGCTATTGTCTCTAATGAATGAGAATCATTTTAACAGTAGTTAGTTGAGGTATTGATCAGAAATGGCGGTGATTACTGGAATGCTCTGGAACATCGGACATTATTTAATTTAATAAACCACTGATGCGTTGCTCTAGTAAATAATTAATCCCCCTGCTTGGCCATGACTCACTGTTTATTCAATCTTTTTCTGCCAAGGTACTTCTGACTCTCTGCACATCATTTTCATTAATGTCCTTTAGTCAGAAGTTTGCTGTTGCTGTGGAAATGTTGTGTTGCCAGTATAGTCAGAGACTACATACATTTAGTCACAATATGTTTATTAAGTATATCTTTTGTCAACAATATTAATGATAATCACCCATCTGTGCTAGTGTGTAATTATGATTTAAAAAAATCATATTTTATTACACACCAGCAATCCATTTTTATGCCATTTGTTCATGGCCTTTTTTTTTGCATAATTCCATCATTTAAAATATTCTAAAGTGCCTTATTTTTGCTACCACATGCTATATTAGAGTAAATGTATATGTCTATGTCAGTACATGTCACATGCAGACATTTATCAACTAGGTCAATGTAAACACTTTTCAGACTATATGCAAGGAAATGGATTTACATGAACATATGCTCTAAGCAAGTGTATTTTTATCAGTGTGCCTTTGCATCTTGAATCAGTGCAAAGGGCAACAGAGTTCAGCTTGCATGAAAATAAATAATAAGTGGTTTGAGTATATTTCTTCAGCCGGTTAAGAAGAAGAGAGATTCTCTAAAAAGAAATGGCCTTTCATATACCAGATTTCCTTTTAGCATGGTAATGACAGTGAAACAGAACATGATCTTTCTCCTCACTTTGCACTATAAGAGAAAGCTAAACCTCATGATGACAGAACAATTCCTCTGTGTACCTTAATATCTACATTGGACATCAAGATAACCTCTTTTTTTCAATCTGAAATGATAAATATTCTTAAAACAAACATAGTCAGTCACATTTAATTCCTCAGACGTATTTACTCAAGTTTAAAATGAACAAGACAGAGAGCTGTGTAAAATCTGCCCATTAAACAGCTCTCAACTTAATGATTCTGTTCTTCTGGGATAGAAGTGTCAGATTCTTCACTTGGCTAGTAAAGACCCAAACCTGCTTACATCTGCACATTGTGCTCTAGACCGCCGAGACATTAGCCGCTGCCTCTGATATGAGAGCAGAGCAGTCAGTGGATATTTAGGGTCTTTGGCAGGCACTTACATGTTTATGAGCTGTCCTGGGCTCTCAGCATTTTTTATGCCACCATGCAATAATGTTGCATCTTATTAATAAAGAATACAGTTTACTGATGCAGAGACTTTTGTAAATGCTTATTTTTCAACCACCAGTTCAACAGTTTTTAGGTATCAGAATTTAGGTTTACTACCTACAAGTGAAAAATCTAATTGAAAATAATTTCTGTCTGTTTTTGTATCAAACACATTACAATACTCTGACATTATTAGTTTAATTTAAAGACATAATTAGCAGAAAGTCAATATTTTTTGCATAATATTAAAGCATTATCCATATTGTTTCTACCACTGTTTTAAACCTAATATGAGCTGATTGTCTATCAAGACATTTCGGATCATCTCAGGCATTCTCTGAACTTTTGGTTTAAACTGCTCACGAGTAATAAGACATTCAGACATGTATGTAAAACGCCCCCTGTGAGGATCAGTTATGTTAATGAAGGGATGTTGTGTAAGATCAAGACAAAAGGCCACAGACAAGATGGAAATAAATCCGGCTCTGGCTGGGTATTATGACAAATCTCCTGGTGAATGGGAGCCAACTGTGCAATACATCAGAGAAGAAGATTAGTGGAATGTTTCAAATAGGAATTCAATTGAAGATACCAAAACTCAGAATCTATCTCTCTTTTTCTTTTTACTGTCCTTGAAACAGATGAGATGCCAAACAGTTGCAATGAGACCATCAAAGAAGCATTTAGATATCTCATTGTCCTTGTGGGAAGGAATGTGACCATCAGTGGCCTTTCATCAACAATAAGGAAAATTTACATTTCAAATGTGTCTTTATATGATTTATATTCCTGCATACAGTGCACAGTTTAAGCAGGTTTTTTATGTAATCCTGCCTACATTTACTATTCTAAGGTAGTGCATGTAGGCAGACAGCAGCTGAGTGTCTCCGCTGCATGTGTAACAGCACTAAAGCAATGAAGTTGGTTCTCATGTAATCTTGTATGTGTGACTAATGTATTTTATATGCAGTCACATCTTCTGGTGATTGACACTTGCCATGATAGAAAGGAATCCAATGACATTTGGCCAAATGTAGTATTTGCTCTGTTGGATATACATTAAACATTTGTTTCTCTGTCAAGGGTTGGTGTGGAAGAAATTTTAAGTTTCTGTATAATTTCCATATGATTTGACTTATATGCTTATGGTTAAATGATTTTGTTTTTGTGCTTGAGTATGCATTCTTTAGGTGAGTTAGGGTGACTGACTGTCACATGACAGGAGGAAAAACACTGAAGTGGTAAACATGTTCCTAATATGGTAAAGAGAACAATAATTGGACAGAGGCTTCAGCCTTGGAGGTTAGAGATATAAAAGTGAGGGGAAGCTTTCATTCTTTGTCTAGCAGATACTTGTGTTTCTGTATGACTGTCTGACCTTTCTTGCAAGAAATAAAACCTTTGAAAGCCATTTCGATGAGTTTGTCTCTTATGCAGTAAGAGTCACAACAGTCGGTCACACTATTCTTTTAGTTCCATTGACTCCCATTCATATGCATGTGAATGATATGCAGTTTCGCTCAAGTTCAAGTTTGGTGAACTCTGCCCTGCAAATTTGTGTCTCATGATGACGTGTGACTAGGGTTGCAAAATTCCGGGAATTTTCAAAGCTGGAAACTTTCCATGGGAATTAACGGGAATCAATGGGAATAAACAGGGAATTTGCAAAACTGCAGGTTAGCCTATAACAGGGTACTTAAAGGTGCCCAAGAATGCTTTTTCACAAGATGTAATATAAGTCTAAGGTGTCTCCTGAATGTGTCTGTGAAGTTTCAGCTCAAAATACCCCATAGATTTTTTTTAATACATTTTTTTAACTGCCTATTTTGGGGCATCATTAACTATACACTGATTTTGGCAGCGCGCCGCCCCTTTAATTCGTCTGCTCACTGCCACACGAGCTCTTGACTATATTACAGTGCATTTACAAAGTTCACACAGCTAATATAACCCTCAAATGGATCTTTACAAGATGTCCGTCATGCATGCTTCGAATTATGTGAGTAAAGTATTTATTTTGATGTTTACGTTTGATTCTGTATGAGTTTGAGGCTGTGCTCTGTGACTAATGGCTAATTCTACACTGTTGGAGAGATTTATCAAGAATGAAGTTGTGTTTATGAATTATACAGACTGCAAGTGTTTCAAAATGAAAATAGCGACGGCTCTTGTCTCCGTTAATACAGTAAGAAACGATGGTAACTTTAACCACATTTAACAGTACATTAGCAACATGCTAACGAAACATTTAGAAAGACAATTTACAAATATCACTAAAAATATCATGCTATCATGGATCATTTCAGTTATTATTGCTCCATCTGCCATTTTTCGCTATTGTTCTTGCTTGCTTACCTTGTATGTGCACAGATCCAGTCGTTAATACTGCCTTTCCTTGTCTAATGCCTTGAACATGGGCTGGCATATAATCCATAATCCCCAATCCATAACATGAACATTTTATCAAAAATACATAGTATTGTGAAATATAACTACAATTTAAAATGTTTTTCTATTTTGATATACATAAAAGTGTAATTTATTTTTGTGATGCAAAGCTGAATTTTCAGCTTCATTTCTCCAGTCTTCAGTGTCACATGATCCTTCAGAAGTCATTCTAACATGCTAATTTGATACTCAATTATCAATGTTGGAAACAGTTGTGCTGCTTAATATTTTTTATAACCTGTGATATTTTTTTTTTTTTCAGGATTCTTTGAATAAAAATTTAAAGAACAGAATTTGTAACAATATTCACTACTGTTCAAAATTTTGGGATCAGTAATTGTTTCTTTCTTTTTTTTTTTTGAAAGAAATTAATACTTTTATTCAGCAAGGATGTGTGAAATTGATAAAAAAGTTATATTAAAGTGACATTGTTAGAAAATATTTCTATTTTGAATAACTTCTGTTCTTTTTTTAACTTTTTATTAATCAGTGAATCCTGAAAAAAGTATCACAGGTTCCAAAAAAATATTCAGCAGCACAACTCAGCATATATCAATTCAGCATATTAGAATGATTTCTGAAGGATCATGTGACACTGAAAAAATAACACATAATTGCTGCAATAAAAAAATATTTATTTTACATATTTACTAAATTAGAATTAATTGAATGCGAAAAAATAAATAACTGTTATTTCATGTTATGCACAAACAAAATGTTTATATTTATGTTTTTAGATACGTTTTATATAAATATTATACATTTATATAATTTCCCAAAATTTCCAATTAATTCCCATAAAATTTCATAAATTTCCATATATTCCTGTAAATTCCTGTTAAGTTTCCAAATTGGAATATTTCCAAAATTCCCCAGGTTAAGTTCCCGTGGAAAGTTTCTGAAAATTTACCGGAAACTTTCCGCCCCTTTGCAACCCTAGGTGCGACCAATAGAATATAGATTGCAAATGTGACCCTGGACCACAAAACCAGTCATAAGGGTCAATTTTTCTTAAAATTGAGATTTATACATCATGGTAATGAAAAAAAAATCAGATAGGAGAAAATTTTATATTTCAATGCTTTTGCGTTCGTTCGCAGGTTTTTTTTTTTTTACTTTTATTATTACTTCTGTTGTTTTAAAATAATATCTCTCTGCTGCTTTCTCAAGTTTCTGAATGCTGGATAGACTATATTAACATAAATGTGGGAAGTAATCAGGGCATGTAATGGGTTTCAATGTATTTGAAATGTATATGTCTGTAGTTGTTTTGATTTTTGCATCTTGATTTCACTAAACTTTTTTTTTTCCCACTTGAGGGAAAGTTTTGATTTCTGAAAATTAGAGCATGTTTTCATAATATACTGAACACTTTTATCTCAAGAGATCAAGTAAGATTTGATTCCTCATGATAAGAGCCCTTTAGGAAACAAAATCCGCCAGTGTCATATTCACTGCTCTTGTCATGTAGCATGACAGGTCGTATTAGAGCTTTATTGACCATCTGTCTGTGCTGGCCTCAGATGTCACAGGCTGTGTTTGCGCTTGACTGACAGCTCTTCTGTTGTGGTGTTTGTGTGACAGCGGTCTGTCCTGACACTCATCTGTGATCTGAGAATTAAAAAAAAAAGAACCCTCAAACTACTCCCTGAGATAAATGATAAAAGACAACATTGCTTTACGTAACATCCTGCAAAAACGGTCATCTGCTTCAAAAACTGTCATCTGTCATTTTGAATCAAACACATATATAGTGAGAAATGAATGATTTGAGATTCTGGTACTGTAAATATTACTAATGTAAATATTGTTTGCATTATGCATGGTGGTGGAGTTAGGTGGACATATGGACTTTAGGGACATTCCCTTATCAAGGTTATTTTACTGTGCTGAGGTTCACTCGATCTGGCATTGACATATCAAACATGCAAATTAAGTATTTGCTTCTGTGTTTATTGAAAAAAAGTATTTTATTTCCCTTTATAGACTAATACTTAAGTGCAAGTTTAAGCACTTTTGAGATTCCCGCTACAAGCTCGCAAATACGTGACGGTTTGTGAAAGTAAATATTTGTCCATTTGTTTTGCTTAATTTTAATAATGCGATAACCTGAAGAAAGCCTGCATTATTTTTATTGCCATATAAAAAAAGGATCTTAACATTGACAAAGCATAGGTAACACAGGCTACTCATTTTCATAAATACATGCGGCAAAATAAACAGATTAAATCATATGAAAACAATGTCTATAATAATATAAGTCTTTTAATAGGTTATTACATTTGTTTGTGCTGTTATGTTGCATTTATTGTGCATTAGCTGCTACTTATTATATCCTGGGACGGTCAGTTGAGCAAAAAGATGGCAGCACATCTCAATTCTCACAAGGATGCATTCTGTGTCCTCGCGTCCTTCTGAGTTCGTTCTTTCAAGGTCGCCTGGCAAGACCGGACTCCACGAGAACGCAAGTCCGTTCTGTATCTTACTCCCTATTTAAAAAATATATTTAGCTACTTGTAGTACACTATGGCTTCAAATGTACTATAAGTGGTATCTAAATAAATTTTTTAAATACAGAGATAGTATATTAAAAGCACATTTTAGTACATATTTCATGGTGTCTCAAAATAGCACAGTTGAGTACACTTAGATGTTCTTAAGATGATCTTAATATACTAAACATTCTTCTTTAGTACTTCTTAAGTACAAAATTAGTGCATGAAAATAGAGCACTTTAAGTATATTATAGAAATGTACTTTTTTTCACCTGGGATACCTCTCGGGTTTCATCAAAAATATCTTAATTTGTGTTCCGAAGATGGTCTTACGGGTGTGGAACAACATGAGGGTGAGTAATTAATGACAGAATTTTCATTTTTGGGTGAACTAAACCTTTAAATCATATTATGAAATGAGCTTGGATTTAAATACAAAATCCTATTAAAGTGCCTTTATTTTTACTTTGAATAAGAGCTGTACAAAAACCTGTACCTTTAGCATATAAAAGGTAGTGGACAAATACATGCTTGTATAAATTCTCTTTAGAAGAACAACTTATCAGCTGTAGAAGGCAACTACGCCTGTAAAACATGGTGCGTCTATATATGTTTGATTTAACTTAAATTCCTACATTGTTAAACTTATGCCCTTGGCATTATGATGTCTTGAAACAATCTGTGCATTTCAGTAAAGATAAATTAACCTTGTTTAAAGCTAAAACTTGGCACTTCCTAATTAATAATGGCCCTGAGAGCCCCAGAATTAAGTTACTGTTTGTAAACCTACTGTGTAGAGTGTAGAGTCATGTGGAAATATAGGCTATGAAAACATTGCTAATTGTTTGAGGGCATTTGTTTGCTTTAGCATCAATAACAGCCTCACAGTTACAGCAATTAAAGATTACACGTTTGTGCATGTCAGTAACAGCTTTCTCCCACTCGGCACTCATTTGAATAATATAGTTGCACAACAAGCCAATTAGAACTTTCACTTTAAAACATTTTTTTTTATATATATTACCAGTTTTTTTGTTACCGAATAATGTAATATATAGTTATATAAAGTTTGATAAATTAAACCAGTCAATAAAACCAGTCAAAATCCACATATAAACATGACAGTCAATTTCAAGGATGAGAATCAACCTCTTCGAGAACTACAAATCGATTACAGTATGAAACATAAAATAGACTTTGGACTTTATACTGATTCAAAAAATACCCACGTCTGATATACTGTAAACACAAAGAGTAAGCCAAATAGGGTGTGTGTTTTTTTTTTTTTTTCTGTTGTGCAATTTCAGGCTTTGGTAGTGCTACTGTTTGAATCACAGTTTGTCATTGTGGACAGAAGCAATGAATATTCCTCTGCCAATGATCTGGGGAGGTTTGAAGACTCCTTTGGACATGACGATGCCTCAAGAGACATTGGTCAATGTGATCTACTGACCTACAGACCAACAGAAATTTACTTAGTGAAGTAATAAAAGCAACTAAAAGTGGCTGATAAGTTAGCCATGAACAAGCTTACCCATTCTTGGAGTAATGATTGGGTTTACAAATGCTAATGCGGGTAATTAAAGGCAGAATGCAGTCATTGCCTTTCACAATTTTGCATCTGGATGCACTTAAAAATCCACTCAACAGACTTAGAAAATATCAAGATGCTTAATGAAGAGGGTTCTCATCAGAGTTTTTAATGGGCAAATCTGTTTATAGCTGTAGCATATAGAATGAGTTTGGTGTTTCTTCGACTTCAACTTTTAGAAATAAAACATGCGTAAAAAAACATGTTTTTTTTTCATAGTGTAACAATGTCCAAACGGGAATACAGTGTACATGTATCACTGGAGAATTCAGTGTCAAGATCAGAAATTACTATTCATTATAGGTTAGAAATTTCTGGAATAAACCACATTTTATTTTTAAGAGTGACATTTGGATAAAAAAGACCTTCATATAATATTAATCTATAGATATTCATCTCTGTATTGAATAAAACAGTAGATATTTTTGAAAACGTGTGATTTATTAAAATTATTTTTATTATTCCAGGGTTAAATAGCAGAAATGGTTGGCTTTGTGATTAAAATATAGATTTTGTTTTGTTTGTTTTTTGTTGTTAATTTATATAACAAGTGCAGACAGAAGTAAGAATGAATAATGGAATGTTTTGTATGCAACGAGTTGGCACCGTTTAGCTTTATTAAACTGTTTCTGGTGCATCTGTCAGTACCATTTAGTGACATGCAGTTAATGTAGTTAACAAAGCTCAATGGTGCAGCAACACTGCTCTGATATACAACACGTTATACCCAAAGCACAATCACTACAGTCAAATGGCTGTCAGCAACATGATTTATGTCTCCCATCATGTCGAGATAAGAGTCATTTCACATTGCGATTGCCACGTTGATATTGTTCAGGTCTATAAAGTCTCCGTTTTCCCTCCAGCCTTCACTTGTGTGATTTCATTCCCAAAATGGCTCCAGGTACTTTATCCATTAGGCCTACAATCGCCCACAACATACACCTGACTCAGCAAATGTCTCCTGACGAACCCAGCTTGCAGCATTTTACACTTCCCACATCCAGATCAGCTAATAGTGGCCTGAGAGGTGCTGTCAGGATGTCTAAATTGTTGCTCTCTTGGGGTTAAAATGAACTTTCAACTGGTATTTCTAACCTGTCTTTACAGCATCCTCTTGTTAACTTACTGTCCAGAAGAACACGAGTGCTATAGTGAGAGGTAATATCAACAATAATATAGCCACAGTTAAAAGCTATGTTAACAACAATTTATGCTAATGGACACTGTGCTTTAGGATGGGACAGCTGGGAGTCTGGCATATGCCCCACATTCCCTGTCATTTATCCTGTCGTTTCACAAGTGGAAATTAAGCCCAATAACGAATGGTGATCTTCAAATGGAGTTTGTGATATGGTTGTTGGTGGGCCCTGAAGCAAAAGACAAATTATGAAGTGCAGAGGGCATCTTAATTAATTCATTTCTGGGCAAAATTGCAGCTAATGAGCAATGATCCTGATAAATGTATAATGATTGTTTTGTCAATGTAATAGTAAACTGTAATTTTCCATCACACAGATCCGTTTCACCCAATGAATGTTAAATTGTTCTGAAAAGGAGCAAAACTGACGCAGTTCATCTAAGTAAGGATTCAGAGAAGTACCATTTTTTGGCTCATTTGTTCGCTGGTGCTAAATACTGAATCATTTTTGCGAATTTTGATCATATATTTTTATTTTATAATGTACAGTATTCCTCTCTCTCAAGATAATCATGGTAATTAGATTAGAAATCTTTCGCACAAGGCCTGTGAGATCCTGAGGGGGAAGTTCAATCATATTAATCATATTGCAGATCCTGATTAAGAGGCTTGTGAACTGCGGGTTGTGGGAAGCAAGATAATTTTATAATACATCCTCCGGTAACACAAAACAACAATACATTCTGCTGCTGCAGCTGCTGTTTTGGATAGCGGCAATTTAGTTTTTTTCAGTTAGGATTTAACAGTTTAATAATCTCAAAAGAAACATAGATTCCGTGCGCAACAAAATTGCTGTCATTCATGACTTCATGTAGTCACATCTGACTGGAGTGACACCTGCAGCACCTTGCTAATCTTTCTCAGAGGAGAATGAAGTGTGAAAACACTAACGCTGTGCTGTATGATGTTGTGGTTGCCTTTAGCGCTGGTCTCATCCTCAGCATGGTAAAACTGATCCAATATATTTCTTTTCGGTTTTGCATATAAATAAAGCCATTTGTCACACTGATGGCCCTTCACGTTCAAAGGGGAGCCCTCTCTCTGAGGTGTTTAGATTTCCCATCTGGCTCTTCTGGGTGATGGCTGTGTACTGCAGAAACAGCTGGCGGCCCACCTGTCCCCCTGCCCCCAACTCAACTTCTGTGAGAGATGAAAATAGAGAAATGAACAATGCTTTGACTTATAAAATGTTGTCATATTTCACAATGTTTTTAAAACACTTGGAAGACTTTCACAGATGTAGGTGAGCAGGTGGCTGAAGGTGTGCATGCTGCATTTGTTGAGTCATAATGAAAACAAAATGATGTGTATTCAAATAATACCACATTTAGAAGAAGTGTTTAAATTCTTCTAGGGTGTTTGAAAAGAAGAATAACAAAATACTACTTTACAACCATTTCAAGTATTGAATTTACAGTTTACAGTTTGAATTTACTTATTTTACACGTAAAACATCAGATAAATAAAGTCTTCTGCAAACGTACACTTGTTTTGATGTGTGATTGCTCATGTTTTCTTGTCTCTGATTAGCTGGTGTCCATTGTCCACTGTCTCCTAGCTTACAGTATGTATTCAATTTATTTTTATTCTTTATTTGTAGACAATCATCGATGCCTTCTGATTGATAGTGCATACATTTTTAGAAAGTAAAATACCTTTAGTAGGAATGTAAAAATGTCCACCTTAAGGTTGGACCATGTGTCTTTTCAAGTTTTAATTACCTTTAATCAAGTAGATGTAAGAATAACTTTTATATTGTTATTAATATTTAAAGATGAACATCTACTGGACTGAAGCAACTTAGGTTTACTTGATAATTCATTCATCATTTTTTCTCGAGTGTGCAGCTCCATTCTCAGGATATATGGGCCTATCAAAGCCTACTGAGCCATAAAAGCCTGATAAAACATAAAACGCATTTGCAAACTTTTTTTTTTTTTTTTTTTAAGATTTTCTTTTACATTATGTCTAAAGGTTAAGTAAACAAACAAATGATTTTTCTGACTATTATTATCAACATGGCAGGCTTCATTGTTAAATGCTCAGGTTATATGGTTCAGTCAGTAGATGAAGTGTTGTTTTGTCTGTATTAATATAGAGCAATTTAATCCATTATTCAACCAAATTGTTCAAAAACACTGGTTCATTCAGAGACCAAACAAACGCCACTTCTATGTGAGCTGTTCAGAGATGGGCAAGCGCAAATTGTGATCTTTTCTTTTGCCTTGCTTTAGAACTATTTTTTCGTCCGGCAGAACAAAAATCGACACAGAATCTGGAAATATTATGTCTAAAATGTAAGTTACTCAATATTAACTACTTTTTTGAACTGTTATAATTTTTATACTGGTGTGTTGTTCATTGAACTGCTGCTTGTGCATGTTAGTGTTCTGAATATCAGCATAGTTGTCATTACCTGATTCACCTTGAGCGTTGGTGAGATGTCTTTGGATGGTGGCATTTTGTTGAGCACACATGTTGAAGATGGCGGAGGTAAAAAAAAAAAAAAAAATCTGCTGAAATCACTTACAGCAGGTTAAATAGCAGGTTATTTTGCAGGAACGTGAGAGAACTCTTCCGTTGACAGGGATGCTCATCCTTTATAGCTTATGAGTTTTTAAATGCAGTAATGTTTTGGCAGTTCTCTCCATACACTGTTTTTCTGTCTTTAAAAGCTGCCAAAGACCCCTCGCTGCCACTGAAGCTACCTACCCCTAAAAGAAAATCTGTCATTTACTCATACTCCTGTAGTTCCAAACTCCTATGTTGTTAATTTTCTTTGAAAAATAAAATAATATGTGTTTAAAGGATTGTTATGCAGCTTGTCATAGCCTACAATAAGTTTAAAAATGACAAACAACAAAACTCTAGGAAAGTGAGAAAGTTATTGGCTACATGTTTGGAATGACATGATGATGGAGGAAATAATGACAGATTTTTTTCTTAAAGGTGCCCTCGAATGAAAAATTGAATTTATCTTGGCATAATCAAATAACAAGAGTTCAGTACATGGAAAAGACATACAGTGAGTCTCAAACTCCATTGTTTCCTCCTTCTTGTATAAATCTCATTTGTTTAAAAGACCTCCGAAGAACAGGCAAATCTCAACATAACACCGACTGTTACTTAACAGTCGGGGTGTACGCCCCCAATATTTGCATATGCCAGCCCATGTTCCCAACATTATGAAAGGCATTAGACAAGGGCAGCCAGTTAATGTCTGGATCTGTGCACAGGTGAATCATCAGACTAGGTAAGCAAGCAAGAATAGCGAAAAATGGCAGATGGAGCAATAATAACTGACATGATCCATGATATCATGATATTTTTAGTGATATTTGTAAATTGTCTTTCTAAATGTTTCGTTAGCATGTTGCTAATGTACTGTTAAATGTGGTTAAAGTTACCATCGTTTCTTACTGTATTCACGGAGACAAGAGCCGTCGCTATTTTAATTTTTAAACACTTGCAGTCTGTATAATTCATAAACACAACTTCATTCTTTATAAATCTCTCCAACTCTGTAGCATTAGCTGTTAGCCACGGAGCACAGCCTCAAATCCATTCAGAATCAATACTCACATAATCCGACGCATGCATGCCGCATGCATGACGAACACTTTGTAAAGATCCATTTCAGGGTTACAATAGCTGTGTGAACTTTGTTTATGCACTTTTCAAGGCAAGCGCAAGCGTGGAGCACGAGAATTAAAGGGCCTGTAGCCCTGAATCGGCTCATTTATAATGATGCCCCAAAATAGGCAGTTAAAAAAATGAATTAAAATAAATATATATGGGGTATTTTGAGTTGAAACTTCACAGACACATTCAGGGGACACCTTAGACTTATAATTACATCTTTTGAAAGAAAAGTTCTAGGGCACCTTTAAGTAACAGGTTACATAATTACGCCAGGTGGCGACAAATTATTGTCTATGATTGAGTCATTGAATCAATTACTGAAATGAATAATTCAAATGTGCTGAGTCATTTAGGAATGAATAATTTACAGAACCATATCGTTCCAAAACACTGATTTATTCATAAATGAAACACAACTGCTGTATTTTGCTTAAAGGGATAGTTCCCCCCAAAATGAACATTCTGCCATTAATTACTCACCCTCATGTCGTTCCACACCCATAAGACTTTCATTCATCTTCAGAACACAATGTCTTTTTGATGACAGAATGCTGTCAGATTTCCTTCCATTGACTGCTTTTGTAACTACCACTTTGAGGCTTCAAAAACTACTTCATAAAGAGTTCGGAAAACTAATCCATATGAATTGAGCGGTTTAGTCCAATTTTTCTGAAGAGAATTGACCGCTTGTTATGATAATTTAGGCTTTTACGCACATGTAAACACTGACCAGCGAACATAAGCCGAAGCTCAACCAAACCTTCTACACCATAGGTCTTCAACCCTGCTCCTGGGGACCCACTGTCCTGCAGAGTTTAGAATTAAGAAAATTACCTTATTGCTTTTGTACAGCAGTCCAACAAAAACATCACACTTGCAATTGTGCTATTTTTTTTGGCTTGCCTCGACTGATTACTGGCCTCACTGTGGTTAAATCAAAGTCGTGGTGATATTTGGAACAACAGCAAGTGATGTTTTTGATATTGCTCAATTATCATATAATTTTCTCTTCCTTCAATGTAAGCAATGTGGAGCTTTAATTTTATCTAGAAACTTTATGGTAGATTTGTCATTTAATGGCAGCATTAGTCAGTGCATATTAGCCAGGGTCATTCTTTTCTACAGAGATAATTACACGAGAAAAGCAATAAGACACAGTGATGACTGTGGATGTCAGGTTTCCATGGAGTCTTTCTTTTGTTGGTGCAGAAAAAGATTGGATATTTTCTTTAATTTAAGGACAGCATGAGGGAGAGAGACAACTCAAAGACATTTTTTTTTCTTAGCTCAGTCCAACTAATCACTTATTTCTGCAATGAGATAAGATGATTTATGATTTTTGATGACAGAAAATAATCACTGAGACATGAGAAATGGACAAAAATATTACAAGGGCCAATCTGGAGTTTTTCTTGCTTTTTTATGAATTCCGATAGCATGTTGCATGATTCAGTGTATTCTACTCAGGTGCTCAAGTTGTTTGGTGTTTATTGTTCGGGTCTGTGGGAAAAACAGTATCTAATATTCTGCTGAATAGCTTTTAGACATAAAGAAGTGAAGAGCATATTTAGAAATATTGTTAATATAATGCATACTTACATGAGATAGTCATTTCCAGTCATATCAGAAAAAGCTGTTTTGTTGATTTGGTTTTATATAATTTAAATGTATTTTCCAAAAGTGCTATTCATTTCATGGTTTAAATGAGGGAAATGTATTTTTTAATGGTAGAAAATTACTCACCTTTAAATTATTGAAAACCCTGAGAATGCCACAATCTCCAGCCTGACCATTCATAATATTTAGTGTCAGCCTGTAACAAATGTGTCTCCTCTCTGAAATAGCAAATGCATTTCAGCATTGTTTGAGCATTACTTCTTTCTCAGCCTGACATCGGCCATCTCCTGTGATGTTATCTGTCAGTAACTGCTATTACAGAAATGATGGGTGTCACTGGAGTTTCTATAAATCAAACTGATGAGTCCTTGCCTGAATTTTGCCAGTGAGAGTTTGATTTCTCTCCTGTTTTTTTAACCTAGAGTCACAAGTGAAGAATGACTGGATTGCGATAGCCAACAAACTCATCCTCTTCTAATGGATTCAGTTTGTTTAGTATGAAGTGTGAATATATGTCCTTTAGTGCAGTAAACAAACAGAGCCAGATGGACTTCGATCTAGTGCACAAGAGCCTGAGGTGACTTGTGATGAAAGTAATTACAGGCAAAAGATCTGGTTTAATTTTTTTCATCATTACCACATGGAAATATGATTGCAGTACTTCAAACACGATAATAAATCCAATACTTTTCAGTTTTCATTTTAGTTTTAGTAATTATTATTATGGTCTTATGAAATTATGAGTAATTATGATGTGTTTTTGGCATTTTTGTTCATTTTTTAAATATTTATTTGTAGCTTTAATTTGTTTTTATTTAACTTTTAGTTATTGTAATGTTACTAAAACTGATTTCAGTTAGCCGTCGAGGGAAGATTTCTAATTTTAAGATTGTCATTTAACATATTTATTTTTTTATTTTTTATTATTTAAGCTTTAATTTAATTACAGAAATTGTTTTGTTTTTTTTTAAATAGTTTTAGTTAATATCAGCACTGGCCTGAATATGCTAAAAATGTTTTTATTCAGAATCCACACTGTGACTCATTTAAGCTGGAAAGGACACTGAGTTGTGTAGGACTTTTCAGATCGTGGCGCCCAGAATAAATGCATCTAAATTTAGGTCCTCTAATGGAGGAAATGTCTTGAATTGTGTTTCATAAAATCCACTCATGTTTTATATAAAGAGACCAAGTTTTAAAGACTTGTGTACAGTGTATATTTTCTGTTAAATTTAAATTAAACAAAACAAATTTTAAGATTCTGAAGCACTCTGTATACAAATGTTCAGTCTTTAAAGGTAGATGGATACAGACAGCTGTCTCATAAAGGAAATGTACTTTGGAGAACTGTCTGTAGTTCAGAGCCTCACACATATCTGACTCAGTGCTGACAGGGCCAGTGAAGGTGAAGACTCTTCTGGAGAGGTGTGAGTAATGAAGTGGCTCGTATCTGACATTGTGCCGAGAATGAAGGAGACCAGAGCAGACAAAATCCATCCCTCGCAACAGTTACAGGAGAATGAGAATGAACGATTTCAGGAGAATCTTCACATTTCACTCCAGATCTGCTTACAAGAGGAACTTTGTGGTCACTCAACACTTTCACTGTTGCTAGTTTCACTCAATCCATCCTTGTTCACATTACTTAAAAAAACTCATGTAACTACATGAACTTAATTTGTTTCTACTAAAAATAGTATTGTCAGCTTTACTTAATACGTTTTTGTTGAATCAACTTAATATTGCTGAGTCAAATGCACAAATTAATCTTGACATAACTAACTGGGCAGTTGATCCATAGTTCCCAGCATACTTTGCAAGGGACTGCATTAGGAGATTAAATTTAGGGATTAAAGTGCTATTTTATGTGTTTTTCAGTAAAGGGAAAGACATTGTTAGTTTATGTTAGTATTTAAAGGGTTAGTTCACCCAAAAATGAAAATTCTGTCATTAATTACTCACCCTCATGTCGTTCCACACCCATAAGACATTCGTTCATCTTCGGAACACAAATTAAGATATTTTTTCATAAAATCTGATGGCTCAGTGAGGCCTCCGTTGCCAGCAAGACAATCAACAGTTCCAAACATCCAGAAAGCTACTAAAGACGGATTTAAAACAGTTCATATGACTACAGTGGATCAACCTGAAACGCGCCGGCGCATTTTGCAGGTTTTTTTTCACATTGCAGCAAAACAGACCTAAAATACTCAGTCATTTTTGTCATAGAGACATAAGTAATATATCAATTGAAAATATAGAATATTTTCTTTTATTTGTATACACTCAGAGTAAAAACACAATGTTGTGCTTTTTGTAAAATAAAGAAAACTAACATGATGCGTGATTTCTCCTCTCCCTCTGAACGAAGTCCAATCTGATAGTTCTCAGAAAATGAACTGTAACTTAATGAATACTAATCACAGAAAAATTAAACTATTGTCTAAAAAAAATGTTAAGATGTCAGGTTTTAAATTATGTAAGTCAAATCGAAAACAAACCTTCTGTGTTTATGTAATCTGTATGAAAAGAGAGCCATGTCAGAAATCCGTGATTCAGCTCATTATCCGCTAATGCGGCCACGCCCACGGAGCCAGCGCTATTCAGACGCAAATTCAGAGGCAATACATGCATTCATCGTCTCAATCGTGTATTTATTGTCTTGAAAAGTGTTTATCTGGATGTAAAAGTCATGGTTAGGGAGCTCTAAAAGACATGCAGTTAGTTCCTGTTTTCTTTTCTTCTATAGATGAATTTTAGATGAGTTTTTGTTTCTTTAGCGCCCTCCGGCTGCAGTATAAATTGGAAACTCCATTCATGGAATAGCCTCTTCTTTTTAGATGAATTTGTGGACTAAAAATGCACAGAGCGCCCTCCGACAAGGATGAATTGAAAACACCAGCGCTCATAGTAATGACAATGAATATTAAATAAATATAACTCCTCTGTATAGAAAATTGACATAAGCATATGAGAATCCAATATTTCTCCAAATGTGCATGCTTTTAAACTAAAAGCCTATATTCAGACTCTTTGCATCACAGAAATACATTATATTTTAAAGTATAATATAAAACCATTACTTTATATTGTAATAATATTTTTCTGTATGTTTCATATATCATAATGAGCTTGAGACATCACAGAAGGTCTTTTTCACAGCCTACCTGACTGAAATGCCTCATTAATATGCAAGTCATTTCAGCTCATTACTATCCAATTCTTTTGTCTTCTCAGGTGAGAATGGCCCATTTTCAGTGGTGATTCACGCCTCCTCGCATACTGTGTTTCTTGGCAAAAAGTGTCTTACAAAAACTAAATCAATATATTGTTTTATATGAAGGAGTAGGCAGCATAATTTTTACATACTTTAGAAGCAAAAACTCTAGTTTACAACCTCCAATACCCAGAAGTCTTGTAAACACAGATTTACTATACTTTTTTTGGCCTTATTTCAGTGACTTAAGTTTTTTGTTTTGTAATATAAATCACCATACTACCCCAGGTGATTGATTACATTAAAAATTGCAAACATTTTTTGTATTACAAGTTTTCTAAAATGTAATGTTTAAATATGCAAATGAGGCGTTATCTAATTAAATATGCGCTAGTTTGCATACATTTCTAGAACAAAAATCGGAATATTGGATGACGTCAAGTTCTCGTTTATTTTTTTGGACATATTAAATTCAAAGGTTTTTACAGAGGGAATTTTGGATATCTCTTTTTATCACTCCATAAATGAGAAAATACTATCAACAGCCAGAAAAAAATATATATTTTCACCATTTTTTTAGGAATAAAATGTTGTATAAAATCAGGCAAATTATATATCAACAAATCCCTCTGTAAAAACCTTCAGAATATAGATAGGAATAACACTGTAAAGTTTGGTGTATATAAGTTCTGCTGAAAAGGAGATTTCTGACTTAGAGCAGGAGAAAAAACTCATTTTGAGAAAACGGCCTTTAAAGATATTTACTGTAATTGAAATCTATAGACGCAAATAGATAAAGTGCTATAAAACATACACTAAAAAGTTTTCTTTCCACCAGTCTGAAAAAAAACACTTTATGAAAAGCCAAAAAGTGCAAAATCTCAAAATTGACAGGTGCCTGAAAAAACAGTGTTTTTGCCTGTAGTGTCCCCCTTAAACTGCCACTCACTTAAACTATTGAAATTTCGAAACACTTATGACGTAACGAAGCCTCGTTTACTGAAATCATGTTACTTTGGCGCTCCGAATCCCTGATTCGAAACAAAAGATTTGTAAAGCTTCATGAAACAATGTTTTCCCCATCACTAGATATTACTCAATAAACTCAGTTCATTCAATGAGTTATTTTTTTTGAGTGCATTTTGTAGAGCAAATAGTTAATTTAATAAGGCAAATTAAGTAAATAAATGTGTTTACCTTATGTAATAAACATAACATTATTAAGTAAATGGCACCTACAGTATAAATAATATGTAACAGTGACAAGTTCAAATGATTTGTATTTACTCTGAAATTTTGTCAGCTTTACTTGAATTTCTTTTGTTCGTACAAGTACTGTGAATATCAGTAAATGCTCAGGATGATCTGTAAATTTCAGTGTAGAATTTATTCATTATATATTTTGGATTTTGGTGCAGAAAGAAACTTTTAATGCTTTTAATGCTTAGCCATAGTACACCAAATAAATTACATCTATCGAACCAGAATCTCAACCTCTGAATTCTGTTTTCCCAGGATTAAAGACCATATGGAAATTACCTAATAGCTGCATTCACACAGCATCATTGGACATTGAAAAGGATTGGTATACAGCCTTAAGCAGTCATATTCTTCATTGTGGTGAGATTGTATCCGTTTCTGAGTAGCGGTATAATAGATCTTGAAATATTTAAAATCTTGCAACCTTTGAGAATTTAGAATAAATAAAACATTTTTCATGGTTCTCCATCTTTAGGAAGGCGATGTTTAACCAGAATTGGATTTGTATGGGTGGAAGAAAGTGTCAAAAACGGCCTTGTAATTTAATAGCGATTCGGTACAGACTCATAACTTGACATCCGACAAGAAAAGGCTCAGGGTAAGACCTTAAGGGAGAGTCTATTGAGCTGCTAGATAAATGAGAACTGAATGCATTTATGCAGATGGTGGAAATAGTGCCGTCAGTAGAACACAGGGAACATAAATCATTTTTTTTCCTTTCCATTATGCACATTAATAAATAGTTCAATGCAACTTCTTCTACTAAAGCATTAAAGTGATTTTACACATAGATTATTTCAAATATCAATTAAATAGTGCATAATGATTCTATAATTGGACAGTCAATCAAACAAAAACTTCAGCTATACATTCTCAAGAGACTCTTGTCACATTGAAAATCTATTTCCATCACAACCACTGGAGAAGAAAACAGGAACTAGCATGCACGGTTGAAAAGTCCTCATGTGGTGATTAGATATAGAGTGCGTAATACTAGCATCATTGTGGCGGTGAGATCATGAAACTTTTTGCACTAATTAGACCACAAGCATATTTATTGCACACAATTGATGCTCTACAAAGCATTCAGTATTGATCCATGTAATATGAAGTAGTGCAAATATAGAAAAAAATGTTACAGCTCATGAATAAGATCAATTCATAGCAAACTGCAAGAAAAAAAACCTTGAGTGATCATGTATTTGTTTCAGCAAACTGTTTCATGAGCAATACGTTCTATACGCATTATCTGATATATCATCATGTATGGTTTTGGGTTCATAAATAATTGATAAAGAGATATTGAAATGCTGGTGACTTCACTTCTTCCTTAATATTTTAATCTTTCATACTTTGACCCATGAGAAACTAGACATCTAAACTGATAGGGTGAAACTTTAAATATTAATGTCATTGTCTCTTCATTCTGTCCCATGTGAAGCTTTATTTATATTCTCTTATTTGATAACATGCTTATCACTCTTCCCAGTGGGACATGAGTCCTGACCGCAACATTAAGACACTGTTGCACAAAAACACTTATCATCCAACGGTCTACAACAGCTTTGAATTTCCAATGGAATGTCCGTTTTTGTTGTTGAGTATGAGAATATATGACACGTATTTAGCAATATTTTACTTAGAAAAAACTTTATAAAATAAACACTATATAAAATAATAATTATATGTATCTATTGTTATTATTGTTACGGGTGGCTGGTAGAGAGATGAGGCAGATACGGATTTCCACGATAATAGAGACTTTACTTCAAACAATGGCAATGAACAACAGACAGACACCTTAACAAAACAGAGAACGGACGAGGAGTGAAGGGAGTGAGTGCAATATATGGGGAGTGCTGACAATAGAGTCCAGGTGCAGGTGATGAGTGACGATGAGGAGCTGACGAGGGAAGTGAGTGCAGGTGTGGAGAACAGGAGGATACTGGGAAATGGAGTCCAGGGAAACAAGGGATCTGTAACAGTACCTCCCCCTCCCGGTAGCAGGCGCGTCCTCGCGCCGTAGATGTAACAACCGGGAGGGGGCGGGCGCCCTGGAGACCTCAAACCGGAGCAGGGGGAGGAGTAAACTGGAGTGGAGGTCTCCAGGGCAGGTCCAAAAACCATGGCGGGTCAGGAGCCGTGGGCAGCCATGGGGGGTCAGGAGCCGTGGGCAGCCATGGGGGGTCAGGAGCCGTGGGCAGCCCTGGGGGGTCAGGAGCCGTGGGCAGCCATGGGGGGTCAGGGGCTGAAGGCAGCCATGGCGGGTCAGGGGCTGAAGGCAGCCATGGCGGGTCAGGTGCAGCGGGCAGACATGCAGCGGGAAGACATGGCGGGTCAGGTGCAGCGGGCAGACATGGCGGGTCAGGTGCAGCAGGCCGCCATGGCGGGTCAGGGACCGAAGGCTTGATGCCGTAGTGCCCAGGCGGCGCTGAAGGACCGGCGGGAGATGGCGGAACCAGCGGCTCCGCCGACCGAAGCGCAGCCGGTGCTCCAGAAGGCCGCAGTGTAAGACAGACGACATACAACAAAGTGAACACTGGGGAGAGTGAGGAGGCCAACTGGAGCTGAGGGACGGAGTGACAGAGTGAAGACGGAGGAGTGCAGTCCAGAAGTGAGGGCAGGCCGACGAAGGAACAAGGTGTGAACGGGGGCAGGATGGAGGCTGGTGACACTGGTGGACTGCTGGACAACGGTGGAGCAGAGGGAGGTTGGAGCCGGGGTGAAGGTAATCGCCCAGAGGTCCGAGGTGGAGATCTGGGCGAGGGGGCTTGAGGTGGAGGTGCAGTATAGACATGACTTGGAGGAGGCGGGAGAGGGAGGCAGGGAGGGAAAACAGTCTTTGGGCTGGAGAGTTCAATCACAGAGACCATACTAGGAGCGGCTGGCTCGGCGGCGGCGGCTGGAGCGGCAGGCTCGGCGGCGGCGGCTGGAGCGGCAGGCTCGGCGGCGGCGGCTGGAGCGGCAGGCTCGGCGGCGGCGGCTGGAGCGGCTGGCTCGGCGGCGGCGGCTGGAGCGGCAGGCTCGGCGGCGGCGGCTGGAGCGGCTGGCTCGGCGGCGGCGGCTGGAGCTGAGGGCTCGTAGGCGGCAGAGACTGGAGAACTTTGCTCGGCGGCGGAGACTGGAGAACTTTGCTCGGCGGCGGAGACTGGAGAACTTTGCTCGGCGGCGGAGACTGGAGAACTTTGCTCGGCGGCGGAGACTGGAGAACTTTGCTCGGCGGCGGAGACTGGAGAACTTTGCTCGGCGGCGGAGACTGGAGAACTTTGCTCGGCGGAGGAGACTGGAGAACTTGGCTCGGAGGAGACTGGAGAACTTGGCTCGGAGGAGACTGGAGAACTTGGCTCGGAGGAGACTGGAGAACTTGGCTCGGAGGAGACTGGAGAACTTGGCTCGGCGGAGACTGGAGAACTTGGCTCGGCGGAGACTGGGGTTGAGGGCCATTTCATCCCCTCAAATACAATTAAAATCCCCACAGGCACTGGAGCTGGCTCTGTGGGGACTGGAGCTGGCTCTGGAGATACTGGAGCGGGCTCTGGAGATACTGGAGCGGGCTCTGGAGATACTGGAGCGGGCTCTGGAGATACTGGAGCGGGCTCTGGAGATACTGGAGCGGGCTCTGGAGATACTGGAGCGGGCTCTGGAGATACTGGAGCGGGCTCTGGAGATACT
This sequence comes from Chanodichthys erythropterus, assembly GCF_024489055.1. Classification (NCBI taxonomy): domain Eukaryota; kingdom Metazoa; phylum Chordata; class Actinopteri; order Cypriniformes; family Xenocyprididae; genus Chanodichthys; species Chanodichthys erythropterus. The sequence goes on from NC_090234.1 coordinate 25,435,299, forward strand.
GGAGCGGGCTCTGGAGATACTGGAGCGGGCTCTGGAGATACTGGAGCGGGCTCTGGAGATACTGGAGCGGGCTCTGGAGATACTGGAGCGGGCTCTGGAGACATTGGGGCCGCTTTCTTCCTCCTCCTCCGCTTACTGGGCCCAGTAGCGGAATATGGGTCCAGCCTGGGGCAGGCAGGGAGTTCGCTGGAGCGGTATGCGGAGGAAGCCGGAGGTTGACTGACTGGCCCGGCCAACCGTGTTTCTGGATGGACCGGACGACAACACTGATCCTGAACCTCTTCTACTAAGAAATTGGAGCCATTCAACCACAAAATTAAATTGATAGTGTCGCTTAAGGAGAAACAAAAAACAGGTTCATCAAAACGGATAGTGTCGTCATCCAATCCATCCAAAAACAAGGAGATCAACTGAGCATCAGGCCAGTCAGACAAGAAAGCAAGCTCCACGAACTCCTCCACATACCTCTCCAGCGAACGTCCTACCTGCAGGAGCCCGATAATGCGTTCGCTGGCTGTTAGAAGAGTGAGAGGCGCTGGAGGAGCAGGAGCCAGGGAGCTGGTGGAAGTCTCCATACTGTGGAAAACCAAAGTATTTAGGTCCGTTCTTCTGTTACGGGTGGCTGGTAGAGAGATGAGGCAGATACGGATTTCCACGATAATAGAGACTTTACTTCAAACAATGGCAATGAACAACAGACAGACACCTTAACAAAACAGAGAACGGACGAGGAGTGAAGGGAGTGAGTGCAATATATGGGGAGTGCTGACAATAGAGTCCAGGTGCAGGTGATGAGTGACGATGAGGAGCTGACGAGGGAAGTGAGTGCAGGTGTGGAGAACAGGAGGATACTGGGAAATGGAGTCCAGGGAAACAAGGGATCTGTAACAATTATATCTATCTATTGATCGATCGATCATAACTTCTTTATTGGATTTATTTGACTTAAAGGGATAGTTCACCAAAAAATGTTAAATTATCCCATGATTTACTTATCTTCAAGCCATCCTAGGTGTATATGACTATCTTCTTTCAGATGAACACAATTGGAGCTATATTAAAAATATCCTGGCTCTTCCGAGCTTTATAATGGTAGTGACATTACAACTTGAAGACCAAACAGTGCATCCATTCATCATAAAAGTATTCTACAGGGCTCCAGGGGGTTAATAAAGGCCTTCTGAATCAAAGTAATGGGTTTTTGTACGAAAAATATCCATATTTAAAACTTTATAAACTTTAATAACCAGCTTCTGACAAACATTAGTATGCAAGTCGACTTACGGCAGAAGCGTGATCTGTGATGCGACGTAGGACATAGGAGTAGATGAGAGTAGACGCCACTCGCGATTCAAAAATATAGGGCTGTGCAACTAACTCAAGCTCCTCTACTCTTATAAAAAAAACATTGCTTCGCTTCAGAATGTCTTTATTAATGCCCTGGAGCTGTGTGGATTACTTTTATGATGGATGGATGCACATTTTTGGGCTTCAAAATCATGAGCGCCATTCACTACCATTATAAAGCTTGGAAGAGCCAGGATATTTTTTAATATAACTCCAATTGTGTTAGTCTGAGAGAAGATCTCGTATACACATATACACCTGGCTTGAGTGTGAGTAAACCATGGCATAATTTTTAAATCAATAGTTCTCCAAAAATTTAATTTCTGTCATCATTTACTCTCTCATGTCATTTCAAACCTGGATGACCTTTCTACTGCAGAACACTTGTATTGGCAAATAATATATATGTTTTACATTCAGGTTTTCAATGACATGGCGTTACGAAGATAACAGAATTTTCTTTTCTTTCTTTCTTTTTTTTTTTTTTTTTTGGTTAACCAACCTATTAATCTCTCTTAATTCAACTATTTGGTACACTCTAAAAAATGCTGGGTTAAAAACAACCCAAGTTGGGTTGAAAATGGACAAACCCAGTGATTGGGATGTTTTGACCCAGTGGTTGGGTTAAATGTTTTCCCAACCTGCTGGGTTGTTTTATTTAACCCAAATATTGTTCAAAATTACTGTATTGCTCGCTTAAAATGAACCCAAATTATGTTGGAAATTATTAATGTTTAATAAATGAACATTTATTAAATTGCTTATCAATAAATGTTCACCTTTTGATTATTATTGTTGCCTCTAGTAATTAATTATGTGTCTGATTTTTAATTTCCAACCTATTTTGGGTTCATTTTAAGCCAGCCATATAGTCATTTTTAAACAAACTGTCGAGTTAAATAAAACTACCCAGCACGTTGGGCAAACATTTAACCCAACTGCTGGGTTAAAACAACCCAATCGCTGGGTTTGTCCATTTTCAACCCAACATGGGTTGTTTTTAACCCAGCATTTTTTAGAGTGTAGTAGTTTGAGTGCTTAAATATAGCATTACACATAATAAAAAGAAATTCTGGTAACACTTTATTTTACAGTGCCGTAGTTACATGTTACTACATGTACTTACTACAGTAATTACAGTAAATTATGGATAATTACAAGTAACTAACCCTAAACCAAACCCTAACCCGAACTGTAACTCTATAGTAAGTACATGTAATTAATTAATAGTACTCAGTACTTATTTGAGTAATTACAATGTAAATACGGCACTGTAAAATAAAGTGTAACCGAAATGCCACTCAACAACATCTGTTTACTGCACTTGGAAATAGATCAGGCTGCTAAAAACTTTTGACTGCTATATTTAGCACAAAAATCTTGCACATCACCTGTGGTGATTTAGTTTCGGTCACTGGGTTAGTTTGAGGTTCTTTAACCCTCCTGCTGTTGATCTGGCCAGTGATGCAGTCAGCATAATGTAAGCAGATGAGAATAACCTCCAAATGAAGATAAAAAGGTGACCAAAATGAGTAAATGAAGCAGGTTTTTATCGAGTTTAGTTCTTCAATTTAAAAGCATCAAGTACTAAGCAAAAGCTTTTTATATATTGAGTCATGGCACTTGAACATAATTAATTGATTTTCACACCATGTCCTGTTCATTTTTTTCCATGTGAATCATTTAGTCAGTAGGCAGGTGTTGTCATCCCATTTAAAGCCTATGGGTGTCACCAGCTGTCTAGTAAAGTAAGATGGATGAGATCCAAAAGTGTTTACAACCACCAGCCCAAGAACAATATAAATAAATAAACAGTGCACATGACAAGATAGGCGCACAGGATGGCAAACACTTTCGAAAATATGTAGAGCATCCATCTTTATTCACAATTTTGAGTGGTCAGTGACACTGATGGTCAACTTCTTTACTGTTTATTGATAAGTTATAATAGACTTTCTGTTCATATAAGAAATACAGGATTAACATGCATAATCTAATGATGTGGAATTTGCCCACTACTAATATTAATTGTTCTTAGCATCAGTAAATTATATTTTCACAAAAAAAAAATAAATAAATAAATAAATAAATAACTTTTTAAAATTTATTTTCCTATAATTACAGAGAAAGAGTGGGACATATTCAGAACTGCATTCTAATTGTTGAAATGCCGAGTGCATAGCCTCCGGAAGTCTTTCCCCAATGCTTTATAAACCACCTAGAAAAAATGTCAATTGTAAAGTAATGGAACATTAACTAGGTTTAATTAAATCACTGCTGTTTGCTTGTCAATGTCAATCAGAATTCAACCTGCTGGAAAATCCAGTTTAAGCTGGTATCTTTGTGTTGAAACATGGAATAGCTGGTCTAAAATATTCTAAGCTAGACATTGACTGTTTTTGTAAATCATTGGATAAAAGCATATGCTAAATTAATAAATGTCCAAACCAAGTGATTTAGACCAGCTGAAACCACCATCTTTCTAACTATCCACAGCAGGGAAAGCAGCCGTGGAGCTGTCCATGGTGCTGAAAGCGTGCTGGCTCACAATTCACTGATGAAATCACTATGCCCAGATGAATATGCCACATACACTTTTCCACATCGTTCGCCTCTATTCCACCAAAACACATTTATACGTCATATGGGACTGGCTTCTGATGCATTTGGAGCTCAACCAGTGTTTGTTTTGGAAAATGAGGGACTCGTGGTAAAGGAGGGAGCGCGGTGTGTAAGTGTGTGCGCGTTAGAGGGATGACGATGACGGCGTTTGGGGAGCTGTGGGTGTCTTTAAGAGCTTCTTTCAGCTGCTCACTGGTGTCAGGATAGAGAGGCACGAGCCACTGAAATACTCACGAGAACAGAGAGACGCGCACATCGTATTGGAAATACGTTTATTTTCATACGCATTTAGGATATACGGACATCGGGAAACCAGGACAAGATGCAGTCCCCAAAGTCACAGGCTTTTGCTGTCAGTTTGACGCTGTTCTCCGTTCTCAGCTCGGCAATGTGCGCCAGTCACTGTAAGTACATGCAGTGCCGTTGAACACTGTATTAGAAGTTGCTTTGGTTTGTGATTTCTTTAAATGCGTTTTTATGGTTTCATACCGATGCTATACAATCAGAGATCCTTAAATTAATTCAATTATTGAAAGAGTGGAGAGGATTTAAAGACGATTCCTGCTAATGTGAACTTTTACTGGATCGGATGAACCCGTAACTATTAATGTATGATAAATGACTGGTGCATTCGCGTTTCACGATGCGACTTCTCATAAGCAAAAGATCGTGGAGCAGGTGTGAGGCATTGAGCAATTCAAAGTTAGTGGTTGTATCTCGGAAAGTGATGCGTAAGAAGCAGTTACTTGCAGCCTATATCCGTTCTCGATTAAGTAGGCGATGCTGTAACATTTTGTTTCAGCGTCTGTAACTCATTGTTTTTTTGTGTATTAAACTGATATAATATCCCCATATGTGTCTGTTACAAACCTACTGCTTATTACTAAACTGTCTAAATTAATATCAAGTACAGAGAGCGCTTATATACGCATGGGAATACCGGATGGTTTGTAACACTAATAAAGTACATTTTACATTTTGTGGATTAATTGATGTCGGCAAGTTCCCCATTACCAGCCTTATTTTATTATAAACATTTTATAGGAAACATTTTAATTCACAGCAGCAAGGGGAAAATGTCAACAAATACAGAAATTTAAAACTTAGAAAAACAACAGTTCTGTTCATATACCATTTTGCTTTCATTGTTGTGCTTCCAGTAGAATGGAAAAGTGCTACAACCTTCCTCATCTGCTCAAATATGCATTTCTAGTTATAACATGTATATCAAATTAAAGAAGATAACCTGCTGATCCAAATGATTCCAGTCCTGTCCTTTAACATCCATTATGCAATGACATAATCCCAAATTAAATTCTATACCAAGCGTGAAATTCTTTCTTACCTCAAAATTGTTTTGAAGAGAGTGGTGGTCTTGATGATGTGACTTATTTCTAATCAGTTAAACTGATGGTTTTACCCATTCTTGGGTTTCCTCTGTGCTATTTCAGTGTTATGTGTGCCAAAAGGGACAATTTCTTTTGTCATCAAATTTCCAACACAGTTTATTATATTTTCATTACTGTGAATGATTGCTATTCCTGTGTGTGAAGCTTGATGTGTCTATACTGTTCTTACAGTGCCTTCACAGCTATAATTGTGTGAATCAGGGGAGCACATTATTCACAGATCCACCTTTTTCTGTATTATTAAGATGAGAAACACTATGCTACTCGAAGAATCTGTAGGTTTCACTAGACAATGATATCTGTCATTTTTATGTATTCAGAGATGGTTTGCGTCGTTACATGATACGAAACAAAAACTTCCTTAGTCATTCATGGCTCTGCTCCGCATGAGATGTGCTCTGTGGATCAAGATCAGCTGGATCAGATGAAGTGAATCCTCACTGAGGACATGCAAAAGGATATTCTCATATTTACCACAGGGGTACCAGAATAAAGCTGGAGATCCATCATGCCCTTGTCATCTGTGTCAAGTAACAGAGATAATGGTTGCTGCTGTCTCTCTCAGGAGCCCCTGGCTCTGCTCTCAGAGAGGGATAACAAGGGGATGTCCTTTCAGATCTGGTGTCCCTGGAAGAACAACTACATCCCTTTTACTGTGACCACTGGGACAGTTGAGGGTCCCAACATGACACAAGATAAAAGCCTTGTTTCACCTGGCTAGGGCAAACAGCGAAGACCCAGAGGCTCAGTGTTTACTGACATTGTGGACATGATTGTATTAAAAATGTCCAACCTAAAAACAAAAAAAAAACAATAGATGTAGAGATGCAGAACAGTTGATCCAAGTCATTGAGAATTGTTGCAAAGCATGTTTCTGAGTATGAGACTTGCATGTTTTAGATATCTCAGCATCTCTAGAACATACATTGTTGAATTTCACACCACCTGGACAGTTAAAAAGAATAGTCAGTTGAGAAGAATAGTCAAATAACCCTTCAAGGACAGTGAAACCAGACATACATTGATATACTCTCTTAAAAATAGAAGTGATCTTTTTTTTTTGCATTATAATAACCATTTCTTGGTTCCCCAAAGAAACTTTCTGGGAAAGGTCCATCGTTTTTTTTCTTAGTGTGGCAAACATTTTCTAATCTATGGAACCGTTTTCTGTTACAAAGAGCTTTTGTGCAATGTGAAGGTTCTGAACACTCTTAAAATAATCCATTTTGGGCTCCCCAAAGAACCTTCCACTGCTTTTCTTTACTTGAAGAACATTTTAATAATCTAAGGAACTGTTTTCCACTATAAAAAACCTTTTGTGCACTGCAGAGATTCCATGGTTGTTAAAGGTTCCTTATGGATGCCAATAAAGAATCTTTATTTTTAAGAGTAAAAGGTTCTTCATGGAAATATACACCCACACAAAGAATTTATTGACTTTTAATGGAGAATTCTGGGTTAAATTATATTGATCCCATACTATTTCTTTGAAGTTGTGATGAAATGGAAGGAGTGGCAGAGGTTTTCTTGCATATTGTGATGCACATCCAAACCTCAACGAAACAGGTTATCAAAAATGAAAAAAATTATCATGGTTGTATCCAGATTTGATCGATGGATGCAGCTCTGAGGGCTTGCAGTCGATTGTAAGAAAAGGTTGGGATTTAAGAGGACTATGTTTTCAGTCATGTATAAAGACCTTACATAATGAACCGTTATGTTTTTATTACCTAAGAATGAGCCATTTCCATCTCATACACCACAGGTCCACCCTCCATGTCAAGTCATCATTATGTGCCAGCATGTTTCTACAGCAGCCCTAAACGGACAAACACCCTACAGAGCGCGTTTAGTCACTATGTTGTTCTTCTTATAAATCGTTTGTGTTTTTAGAGGCAGCTTGAATCGTAAATACATTGAATACGCACAAAGTAGTAGTAGTAGTCGTATGGTTAATTAGAAGTAGAGACCGTTCTTTGTTATAAGTAAGAAGAAACCTCATTGCTTGACTGGCTAACATACTCTCTGCTGTCTCAGACGACGACATCTTTGACTTGTGTCGACCAGACGGCCACCATAGCTTCTCAAATTACGCGAAAGGAGGGGTGAGATGCCGTTAGTTGCAGTTCGCAACCTCACCGCTAGATGCCGCTAAAATGTACACACTGCACCTTTAAGAGTGCTTGCTGTTGTTGTTAGAAAAAGACTGTGAATAAAAGCGTTGATTGATCATGCAGTGTTGTCAATCAACCCATCCATAACTGACAGAAACTAAAAGTTCTGTCCTAAATTCTGTCTTTGAAGTTTGACTCCAAGTTTGAAGTGCAAAGTGTGTGCATTGACCCAAACAGGACACAGATATTTATTCAGTTTGAACGCATGTCAAAGTGCTGTTGTGGTACAGGCGGACTGATTTAACATTCTAAATACAACTCCCCTCTCAGTGGGGTAGAGCAGAGTCTTGTCGGGCATTAGCATGATAGAGTCATTTATTTCAACTTTCTTATGAGGTCAAACGCGGGAGGCTTTTTAAAGGGAGCTCTCCTGTGGAGCTGACCAGATTCCCTGTGGGCTTTGTAGGGGAGGGAATCTTTTTTCTGCTTCCTGTATAATAGTTTGGTAGATGAATTGGACCAGTTCAGATTTTCTTTCAAATATTGATGCACAACTAACTAACTAACTGGCTTTTGTTTTAATTCATGCAAAAAGATAATAAATTGCACTGAATCATCTTGGAAAGTGATAAAAGACTAAATGGAGAGAATGTCATTAAGCACATAATATAAATCTCCTTGAAAGAGTAGAGGCGGCAAAGAGCACTGACAGTGTTGTCCATATTGTAAACTTGACTTCATCTCCATGCTGATTTATGCTGTGTAGGTGTCAGAGCATGAAAATATTGATTAATCAAGGCTTTATTCAACCTAAATCACTGCATTCCCAGCTTCACATCTGCAAAGGGAGATACGCGTAACAAAATGAGTCCATTTTTGCTGAATTTCTGATACTGACAAACTAGGTCTGATTTTTTTTTGTATTGCAGGTTAGTGGATAGTCAGCAGATTGTACATCTGTGGATTTTCTGCTCGCAATCTTATAAAGATACATTTCCATTAGCCTGTGTTTGTCGTGAAATGCTGACATTGACACACATGTGCTCTGTCTGCAATTACTGTATGTCTGATGATCTTAGGCAATAATTGCAGCCATAGTAGTTCTCCTATGCCTAAATCATAGAGTAGAACATTGTAGACCGCCTTACTGTGGATCATGCATCTATTATCTATCAGTCATCTGAGATAAGCTATATCCGGTGGAGCTACTGTATGACCTCTTAGGCAGTTTGTGGTCAACAAATCAGTCATTCAGCCAGTTAAATAAGAGTCGTTGTAAAGCGTATGCTGTCTGAATCACTCATTTGTTATGATTAGATGAACAACATTTTTTTTTTTTTTTTTTTGGATGATGAATCTTTTCAAACATTGTGGCTTTTTGGTACAAGAAGGAATTGCTCTTGTAGATATTACAGTTCATTTACAGTTACTAGCACACATATGGCTCTCCTTTTGTTCTGTGATAATCCATCACACTGTTCCTTTCTTCCCACAGTGTAAATGAACAGAAAATACATAACAGATAGTTTTTTAGGAGTTAGATTAGAGCTTGTTCTCGTTCTTTTTAGAGTATTGCGCATGTATTGCGAGTATGATTTATTTAGAAGAGTTTTCTCTTGAAGCGTTTACAGCATTAGCATGTGTAAAACAACTTATGGGAAAGTTAACCAATACATTCAAAGAAATGTAAATCCAGGCTAGAAAAGAAAAAAAGGGGTCAAATGTTATTTTATATTTTTATTCTTCCGTTTGGTTCTGTAGATTTAATTAAGCTGAATTAACTTGGGTCATGTAGTGTAAAATGTTACTTAAAGGGGACCTATTATGCCCCTTTCACAAGATATAATATAACCGTGTGTTCACACCGCCGCCGGCGAGAGCGTTAACATTCGCCTTGGCTGCCCTGCCAACAACACTGTACTGTTCGTTCAAACCGCTGCCGACGGGAGGGTCAAAGCAGAGCCAAAGTAAATGACAAGTCGCGTCAACCAATCGGAAGCCTCTCAAGCAAGGACCTCTACATTCTAATTGGTTGCCGCCGAACCGCGTCATAGCTCATTACCATAAAGTTAACCTGATTTCAACTCTCTTCGACGCTCTCGCCGTCCAAGACGCGCCGCGCCGCTCTTGCCGGAGCTCGCCGCCGGCTCTCATTGAAAATGAATGACTAGCGTCACTTTGACGCTCTCGCCGCTGGCGGTGTGAACACACAGTAAGTCTCTGGTGTCCTCAGAATGTGTCTGTAAAGTTTCAACTCAAAATACCACACAGATAATTTATTATAGCTTGTGAAAATCGCCCCTATTTGGGTGTGAGCAAAAGCACGCCATTTTTGTGTGAGTCCCTTTAAATGCAAATGAGCTGCTGCTCGTGGCCACTTTCTAGAAGAGGGCGGAGCTTTAACAGGCTTTGGGCCCTGTCCCAAATCTCCATCTTAAACACTCACGGTCTTCTTACAAGTCCTCACTTTTGTGACGTAATGGCGACAAGAAGTCTGCCATGGAGCTGGCACCAGTGCGGACTTTCTGAAGCCTTAAATTTACAAATGGGACACCCTACGGTCTCATGGACTTAACGGAGACGCGCACGTGGCAGCCATTGTAACTACACAAGACCTAAAGTGCATAGAAGTGTGCCATTTGGGACAGGGCCTAAGTTTCTCATCAACAAAGCTGGAGAGTCTCACACAGCCAAAATGATGATTGTCAGTAACGGTGTTCAGCCTTACATTGTTAAAACCAGAGTCGGACACTGATGGATAGACTCAGGAAGAAGTTACAACTTATAGAATGCATCTGGATATTTCTGAATGGTTAGTGGATTTATTTTTGTAGTTGCTTTGGAGATCAGCATGTGGCGTCACGTTAATCTTTTGTGCAAATCCAGCATTGAATTGAATTTTGAAGCAGTCTGGCATAAAATAATGGCATGGTAACAACACTCTTCTACAACAACTCTTCCTCTTCTCTAAAGCAGGCCAACATGAGCTCATTCCCTTTTGTTGCATGTTCTCGGGGGCAAGGTTAATGTAAATTTTAGGGTTAGTGATGTCACTAACCCAGGAAGAAGCTCCCTGTATTCATACCAGCCGTTTGTTGTAGTCCTTAGAGAATTCTTTAAAAGAAAATATCTCCCTTTGCATTGAACTTTGAGCGTCGTAATTTTGCAGACGTTGTTTATGCTGTATTAACAACATTACATGCTAACTGAAGTTAAAAAAGTGAAAACATAATCAACCACCCCTTTAAATGTAAGGCTTGAAATAGCTACTTTAATGATATGACAAACTATTTTAGAGGGATGCTTTGAAAACTGTCTGAATTGTCCGTCTGAGATGAGCACAAACAAGAAACTAGAACATGACTGTGGCCTCTCATTACTTATTTGCTTTCATCTGATATCTTTTGATGATTGAATCTGGAAAATGATTAGTTATAAATGAATGAGGATTTTGCACACAGGCTTGCACGTGAGCTATTGGCAGGATGATACTGTTGCTGGTCTAGTTTCATTTATTTGAAAATAATTAATGAGAAATGCACATTAAATGGTGGTTTGAATTGCTTTACATCTTGCATTCTCTATTCAGTCATTCAGTATTTGTCTCTAGTGAACTCTCAGTATTAATTATCTATCTCAAATCTTCATACAGTCAGCACTCCAATAAATGTTCTTGGGTTATACCAGCCATGATAATGCATGCAATCAACCTTCTTTTGTGTGCATTCGGTATTCCTTTCCAATTAAAACACGATTCACATGCAGATAAGATATGTGGACATGAATATGTAACTTGTCAGAGTAGTTAGATACTGTTTCATTTGCTTTTTGATTACAGTGCCTCAGTATGTTTGCAGCACTGAGACACTCACAGGAATAATGGAACAGAAATGTAATATTACAACAGTGGCCCCTTCTGAATGTTAATCCTGAAGCTTTCCTCTGAACATTTTAAAATCCCCCAAATTGGGTTATTTTTTTTCCAATCACATACTTTGAGTACCATCCTCGAAAAGTGTTGTTCTTTATCTTGAAACTTAAATTGGTTTTCATTTTAGTAATTTAGAATGCATACAGTATGTGATACAACAATACTTATTGTTATAGTTATTGTACAGCTTACATTCAAGGTGCATTTTTTTCTCTCTCAGTTCATGCATTGCATAGGAATCAAACCCATTTTTCTCTTTATTTTAAAATGCAATTTATTCCTGATGACACGCCTGAATTTTCAGCAGTCATTATTCCAGTCTTCAATGTCACATGATCCTTCATAAAACATTCTAATATGCTGATTTGATGCTTAAGAAACATTTCTTATTATCAATGTGTAACACGTGGTAGCAAGCCAACACGAAGAACACCAGAATTCAGTCTAAATAGTCTTTAATCCAACAACAGAAATACGTAGGAGAATCTCAGGAGAAATACTCTTTCCACTCATGTTAACAATCACTGACAAAGACCTGAACAAAACACAGAGTAGTTAAAGGTAACTAATTAGACGACAGGTGAAAGTAATCATTAACTCATGGGAAACCAAGGAAACTAACAAGGATGAGGAGAACGCTAAACTGAATGTGCAGGAAACCAAAACACATGAACAAAAACACTAAACAACTCTGACGCAATGCTGAAAACAGTTTCGCTGGCTAAATTAATTTTTGGCACGATACACTGACAATACAATGATACAATTTTTTTTTCAGGATTCTTTGAATAGGGAGTTCAGAAGAACAGCATTTGGTTTGAAATATCTTTTGTAACATTGTAAGTGTATTTACTTGAACTTTTAATCAATTTAATGTCTCCTTGCTGAATAGGAGTATTATTTTCTTTAAAAAAATATTACTGATTACAAATATTTGAACACTATGTAATTATTTGTATATAACTATTGTATTAAAGTGTGGTATAAATAAGTGTGTTGTGACTCCATGTGAATGTTTGAAGAGTGAGAGATGCTGTTGTTTTAAACAGTAGGCTTAATGCAATGCCAAAGTATTTAGCATATGCCACTTCAGTCCTGCTCTCTTTCTCTTGATCTCTTTCACCAAACCAAATGCCCAGTGGAATGATTTTCAAAAGACTTTTTTTTTTTTTTTTTTTGCCAGTTTCACTCCCTTTGTAAACCTGATGAGAGTTTTAAAACATTTTCAGGGAGGGAGTTTCATCCTAAAACAACATCAAAGAACATTCTTCCCAGTGCTAAGATTACCAAAACACTCTTTGAAACTTTTTTTTTTTTTTGAGAAGTAGTGCGTATCAGGTGCCATTCTAAATGATTTAACCTCTCCCTGTTAAAACCTTATTCCATCCTAGAATCCAAAGTATGTCACACTGAAGTTCTTAAACTGTGATGCGGTAACATTGTCATGTTAAAGGCAGAACATCAGAAAAAGAAAAACATACACCTTTGCTCCTGTATTTTTGCCCATTATGAACCAAATGCTAGCCAACCTTGTGACATTTCCATGAGCCAGCTGGGGGGCAAAGCATGTGCCCCACCATCTGGGCTGATGGGATGGAAGCGGACACATGTGATATTCACCAGAAGCTCACAGGACAATAACCTCAGGCATTCCCTCACTCTGTCCAGCTTACAGGTTAACAGTGGTCTAGCCCTGGGACTTATGTCAAGACTCCCAATTTCAGTCTAGAAAATGTAGGAATCAATAATAGATGTGGAATTAAACGGTTAGTTCACCCAAAAATGAAATTTCTGTCATTAAGTACTCACCCTCGTGTCGTTCCAAACCCATAAGACCTTCTTTCATCTTCGGAACACAAAAGATATTTTTGAAGAAATCCGAGAGGTTTTTTTTATATATCCCCTACAGAAAGAAACATAATTACCATCATTCAAATGACAGAAATGTCATTTTTGGGTGAACTAACCTTTTCAAATCACTTAGCCAATGCGTGGCGCTCTCTAAATAACCTTTGACTGAATTTGATATGCAAGTCCTTTATCCGCTTTTTCACAAGTGTTCAATCTGGCGTTGTGTGCCATGGGGGACATTTTTTTACTATCCATCATTCTAGCACAAGATATCATAGATAACATCATGATCTCTGGTCTGGTGGTTCATATCTCTTCTTCATGATCCTCTGTATCTGTATTTTCTTCCTTGTGCTATGATGCTTGATGTTGCCTTCTTGCTGTTTTTTCATTCCTAGGTTTTCACGCTCAGTGTTTATTGGAGAAAAAGGCTGATCTTGCCATCAATAGGTCTGTGCTTCCTAACAGAGGACCGAATTGAATTGTGCCATGTATCCTTGAGCTACTTGATCTTCTTGTGTTGCAAGCCTCCTCATTCCATTCATTTCTATTTCAGAGCTTCTATAGAAGCATGTCAGTATACTCATTTAATCTCATATTAACCAAAACCATCAGCTCTGTTTCAAAAAATCCATCTTTTCAACATCCAGTTCATCATGTTCTGCATTATAACAAAGTTATAATTTCTAATCATCTTTTCTATTTTAGATTCCAAACACAACACACCTACCTGAGACATTTGATTTTATTCTGGCACAGATAGAGACGAAAAAGCAGAAATGTTTTTGCTGGAAGACAGAAAGCAATTTGTTGGCATTATTAAGTCGGATCTCTTTGTAGAGCAATGTTTGTTTTGGTGAAGTGCAGGCAGCCTAATTAGGGACCGAGTGATGCCAATCTCCTGTACAGCTCCGTGCTTGCAGAGGCCATGGAATAACAGCTGTTCAAAAGCTATTAGGAGGAAATGCTGACCAATAATGCTGAAAAATGATAGCTGGCAGAGTAGCCAAAACGAAACTCATCTCACAGGCGTGGAAAGTGGGAAAATGACAATAGACATTCATCATAATCTATTCATGTTACAAAAATATCATGTTTTAATTCATTTAGCAATGTCTTGCAATATGTTCAACAACAACAAAAATATGGGCAGTTGAGAAAGTCTAATTGAAGACATTTCATTTAGTACATTTACATTTACATTTAGTCATTTAGCAGACGCTTTTATCCAAAGCGACTTACAAATGAGAGTAGTAGAATCAATTAAATCAACATGAGAACAACAGTATGTAAGTGCTGAGTGAAGTCACAGTTATGTCAGTAAAGTGCTCATAGCGAATTTTTTTTTTTTTTTTTTAAAATGAATTGTTCTGAGATGATCACATTATAAGGCCAGGCATATTCAGAGTTGTCATGCTCATTCAAATAAAGGGGGCACGTGGCCCTAATGGAGTCATGTAGATTTCAGAATTTTCAAAAGACACATTTTTTTTTCCATTTAATAATTACGTTCCATGATTACTAACAAAATAAATTAATAGTGCCCCAAAGTTGTCACCTTTTGGTGAATTTTACCATTTTGAAGCCAAAATGACATTTAACCTATGTGTATCTTGCAGAATGAGCATTGCATGCAGGTTTTTGGGGGAATACATCCAATATTTTACAAAATATTAATTTGTCAACACAATACAACCAAACAGTTTTAGCATTTAATGAGATATGTATTACATATCCATTTAACTTGTACTATATAGGTACTATACTATATTGTACTATAGGTGCAGTGCTTTAAGGACTGGAGAACATCCTCTGATTCACAAAATGCATTTCCAAATGCAGACATAAGGTGCAGTTTAGCCTTGTGGTGTCCATTGCATAAGCCATAGAATATGTTGGAGACTGAATTGATGTAGGACTTTTTTTTTATTCGTAACATCTGGAATAGCAACAATAAAGGTGTTAACAATACCAAAACGTGAGTGATACAATGAGACATTGCAGTAATTATTACAGTGAACGCATAGCGTATATAATTAAAAAAAAAATGATATGCAATACAAACAGAGTTATTAAAGTGTTAGTTCACCCAAAAATGAAATTTCTGTCATTAATTACTCACCCTCATGTCATTTCAAACCTGTAAGACTTTCGCTCATCTTTGGAACACAAATTAGGATATTTTGATGAAATCTGAGAGGTTTTATATCCTCCATTGAAAGCAGCAAAATTATCCCATTCAAGGTCCAGAAAAATAGTAAAAACATTGTTAAAATAGTCAACATGACTACAGTGGTTCATCCTTAGTATTATGAAGTGATGAGAATACTTTTTGTGAGCAAAAACAAAACAAAAATAACGACTTTATTCAACAAATTCATCTCTCCCCATCATTCTGCTATGCTATTTACGTTGCAGCGCTTCCAGTTTCTACGTCCGAATGCTGGCTCAGCCAATACTGAGCCGGCGTTCGGATGTAAACATGGAAGCTCTGCAACATAAATCTCAGATTTCATCAAAATATCTTAATTTGTGTTACAAAAATAAACAAAGGTCTTATGGTTGTGGAATGACACGAGGCTGAGTAATTAATGACAGAAATGTCATTTTTGGGTGAACTAACCCTTTAAGCCAAATCTGTTGTTTTCCATTGATGAAAATCCAGGGCGATCACTGGCACGAGAGATCAGTTCATTATCAAAATTGGTCACACTTTAGTTTGGGCAACACAAATTCACTCTAAACTACAACTGTTGCCTCAATAAACTCCTAATTTACTGATTATTAATAGTTTGTAAGGTAGTTGTTGTAGTGGTTAAGTTTAGGTATTGGGTAGGATTAAGGGATGTAGAATATGGCCATGTAGAATAAGACATTAATGTGTGCTTTATAAATACTAATAAACAGCAAATATGCTAATAATATGCAAGTTAATAAGCAACTATTTAATGAGAATTGGTCCCCAAACTAATGTGTTAGCTAAAAATGTATATTATATCAGGATTTGTACCCAACCCCCATGCACACTATAAAATTACACCACTAGACTCTGATGACTCACAGTCTTAGGAAGACAAATCAGAACTGTCACTGACTGGAAAAAAAATTATGCTCCTGGGCATATTCCAGAAAACAATCAGATGAAAATTTGCACGAAATATATGTTTAAAAAGCTTTTATATTATCTTTTTGAAATATATTGTATTGCACTTGGTGGTTCAGTGAGTGTTCAACCTGCATGTCTGGGTCTTGTCTTGCTGCCTTTAATTATGAGCAATGGTGCACTCCGGGTGTAACATGCTGTTTTACATCCTTAGCTTGAGTCTCATCAACAGCTTGGTTGAAGCTAAAAATTAACTTGGCTAGGCTTCCTGGTGGGTGACCTTCTCTCGATCAATTTAGCAGTTGTCTTGGCAATAAGGTCCCTATAGTTTTCTGGCAAACATGCACAAAATTAGCATGAACCTCTTTTATTTTAAGTGAAGGTGTCCGTATGATCACTAAGGTTTTTCACATAACATGCAATGCATTTTATTGAAGCTTTGTATTAAGGAGATGATTAAAGAGAGATAGAAAAAAAATCTGAAGAGCATAAATGGATAGCAGTTATCATTGACTTTGAAAAAAGGGTTAATGTTTCTTGGGCCTGGCTACAATTTCTACTTAAAATCATTGGAGAGAATAACGTATCAAGGTTTTGAGTAATGTTCCTATTAGGCTTCATGATGCATATCTGTCACAAAAAGTATTCCTTCCCATTCTGCATGGGAAGGTCAAGTTCTCATATGGTTGTCTATGGAACAGTATTCTCATGATAACTGCTGGGCCAGCAAATCCCTGGGCCAGTGTGCATGCAAAGCTACTGCTTTAGGACATCATTCACGTTTTCAAATAGAGACCACACACTAATGACAGTCCCCACACTAGTGCTGAAAGAAAAGAAAAAAAAAAAACACTTTTTTTAGATGGGCGATGCTGTTCTGTTTCTGGCACAAGCTTGCACAAGCTGTTACTGGAATAAGACAATGACTGTTACTGGCACAGGCTGGTTAAGCTGGCAATTGTTGCAGGTAGACCATCTCAACCTGTGTAGCCATGCCAAAACCAGCATGAATGTCACCAAAATATAAGGCCATCAAGGCCTTTTCACTCCTAGACTGAGAGAACTGAAATATTGTTTTCATCCAATTAAAAAAAAAAGAAAGTTTTGGTCACATTTCCCAAGCCACTGTGGCTTCACAATTGACCTCACGGGTGACACTAAAGCTATTTTGCTGAAACCAGCAATGTAGTCCCTTCCCTGGTCACTGCTAATAATAAATGTGCATATAAATTAGATGCGCATAAAGATGTTCCTGCAATGCTCTTTTACTTGTAAAATGCTCACAAAAGAAATATCTCTCTCATTAATGCAAACTCAAAACTTTCCCAGCATTTTATGGGCTAATATGCTGATTTATAAAATGGTTAGTTCCTGTCCTTGATTCCCTTTATTCACGATAAAACACGGCTATGACCGCTTCACCCAACCGTTCTGTGTATCACTACACAACACCCTTAGCAACCACTCTTAGCAATGTAAACTGTATGTTCTCAATTGATATTGTTCATTGATGCTTTCTGTATTATGTAGAAGAGTAATGTGAGAAATAGATCGAGTGAGTGAGTTTATGAGTTTATTTTACCTGTATTCAGATTTAGCATTTTCCTTCAGGTTATTTGTCAGTTGCGTCTTGTTCTGTGTTCACAACAGTTAAGTCTTTTCAACGTAAAAGTCTTCGCTACTGACTGACACACTCATAAAGACAAGTTGCGTCCCAAATGATGCACTAAACACTATGCACTTTTACTAGTTGTTAAACGGATCGTTGTTGATCCGTGAGCCGTACGGGCCAAGCCCCATGGTTCGGCACGCACATGATTCGCGGATCAATTGCAAGTTTAAATGCAATAGAGTGAAAGGTTATCATTTGCACGGTTTTTTAGTTTACAAATTAAATAGATATAAAAACCATTCCAGCGCTAGAAGAGGCAAAGACGCACATACATAACTTACAAGGCTCACGCGTGCACAGAGAGAGAGAGAGAGAGAGAGAGAGAGAGAGAGAGCAAGGGACTATTTTTTCGGGTGGAAGGAAGGCTTTTGGTGAAAGTTTAATTCATGAAAGTTGCATTGATACATATTTTTGGCTTTAATTTTTGTTAGGCTTCGCATCATGCCTAACAATGCCCTTCAGCCGTGACTTATTCACTATACAGCACAGCCTCTCGTACCTTATTGCTGACATATACCTCATATATTTTTTATATTGTTATACCTGGTATTTTTTGTAATGCAATTATGATTACACCTTGTTCAATATACTGAAATTACAGTGATGTTTGGTGATTTATTTGGACTACACTTGTAGTAAAATGTACACTACTGTTCAAAATGTATGAGGTTGGTAAGACTTTTTTAAACGTTTTCAATCTTCAGTGTCACATGATCCTTCAGAAATCATTCTAATATACTGATTTCAAGAAACAGTTCTTATTATTAGTAGTACTGAAAACAGTTGTGCTGCTTAATATTTCATTGAAAACTGTGATACAGTATTTTTATGATTCTTTGAATGCATTTATTTGAAATAGTAAGATGTATAATGTTACAGAAGATTTGTCACTTTTGCCACCGGTTTCACAGATGAGGCTTAAGTTAGTCCCAGACTAAAATGCATGTTCGAGCTGTTTTAACTGAAAGTAAGTTGTACTGACAGATCTTAAAATATATCAGTGCCACTGGTTTGTCTCAAGATGCACACCAGTAAATTTATTTCTGAATCTTTATAAAAGCTACTTAAAGGTACAATTTGTGATATTTTTTTCCGCTAGAGGTCGCTAGAAGCCTATTCAAAACAAAGGCGTAGTTTGATGACGCCAAGTTTTAGAGCGGAAACTTGGGACATGTGGTCTCCATCTCAACGGACGGTGCAAAAGAATAGGGATTGGAGTCTGGAAGAACTCATGTTCGTGGATGCGATCATTAACGTTATTGTAGTATGAAGCAGAGCAGGACCGAGTGTTGCGGGAGCTGAACGAGGAGCTGGAGCGATTGATCAACACACGCCTCACGAGCAGCGGGACTTTTATTATGACACAGTCGCCGGCGCCGCTTCCGCTTTTCCGGTCATGAGTTTACGGGAACTGTCCTTGTCGACAGAACCAGCGGCAGATGGTAAACAGTAATTATGTTCCATAAATAAGTAACACAATCCACCATAAAACGTGCAAGAAGTGAATAAGGAACTGCTTGAAGCAAGCTAGTGGTTTGCTGGACGCTAGACACTACTTCCGCATTTGTCCACAGCAATGACTGCACTGCCCCGTGTCACTGTCTAAAATGGGAATTTCATGATTTACAAGTAGTTGAAAACATTAGAGATATTGTTAGTAATCAGCTGGACAAAATATATAACACTAGCCTAGTGGTTTTTGGATATTTTACTGCAAAAATTTTACATATTGTACCTTTAAATGCCTAAATGAACTAAGGCCTATCTGGGCTTAGACTAAGCCCTGTCTGTAAAACTGGGCCATGATATCCTTACTGAAGCTTACTGACCCCAAATTTTTGAATGATAGTGTACTAGTATCCTTCATAATGTTGTTTAACCTAGATGGTTTGTAATTTAAAATGGTTTCCAACTGAACCAGTTTAGTTAATCTGTTCTGGATTTTTCAGTGGATGAACATTTTCTTTTTATCTGTCTTGTTTGATAGTATACGTATATTTTGCTCTTGTAATCTCAGTGTGTTTCAGTGCTGAGACTGTGGGAAAAAACACTGAGCTCAGATAGTCTGTCAGAATAGCTTTTCCTTTCTCTAATCAGCTCACCTGCCAGCAGTGAAAGTCTCAGTTGAACCGTAGAACTAAACAAGGATTCGGTATTGTTTTTTACTGAATACTGTTTCACTTTATTTTTTTAAGCCTGAACAAATTGCTATTTTGGTCTTAACATTGAGTGTTGACCTTTTGGCTACTCTGAATGCTTACAAAGGTCAAAAGATTGTTACAGTTTGATGCATTCAGACACTTTATGACATGCTGGCGACCACAAGTGTCCTCGTTAATCTGCTGACAATTGTGAAATATAATTAATGCAGCCAGCATCTGTTTGGGCTGCAGTCTGTGACAGTGGGAGTCAATGATGTTAAAGATGGATGACTCGCACTAAACGAATGCTGATAGAATCAGATATTGAGAGCTTTCATTTCCCAGCATGTGTAGGAGTGAGAAAGCTATTTATGCTTATCATTGAGAGCAGGATAATACAATTACATTGATACTAAATACATATTATCATTGAGGGGACAGTTTTTGACTATTAATCTTTTGCCAACACAAATACACAAATTGCAGAACAAAAACTAAATCCACTTGAGCTTAATGAAAATGGCCATTCTGTGTTGATTAGAAGAGAAATGATGAGAAATGAGAGCAGAGTTCAGGAGAGACACTAAATTACCAGAAATCATGTAAATGAAGACCAGATCTAACCACAAGTACTAACTGAAAGGGCCTAATTTGAATTACAGAGAGTGTAATTCACACATGCATACCGGCCTTTACATAAGAATTGGAAGTCAGTGTGTTTTTCTCTGGTTTTGATGTCAAAGCATAAACATGCATGCATTTATTCAGGACATGCAGACATTGAATAAACCATCTGAATGCTGTTAAAGGTGTGCATGTGGAGTGAAATTGGTGTAATATGGAAAATTCTTGAGTGAAATATGTTTTGTAGATTTTTGCCCATTACACAGATTTCACTCAGTCTGCACATAAACACCTTTACTGCTATTCAGGTGGTGTTTTTTTTTAATGTGTGCATGTCTAGTTTGCATTTAGAAGTCAAAACCTTAGAGGAATCTGCCAATTTCTATATCTTTTCTAATAAAAAGCTTCTAACAAGCTGTGGTGTAGTGCTTCCCTCAGGGGTGTAGCCGTCATTTCAGAAGTGAGGGGGACAGAAATGTTGGGTGTAATACCAGTTTATCTGACCTTTGTCTGTCACATGTAGGTTAAGATGATGAAGAGAAGGATGAAAAAGGTTCCAAAACAAAGTATGTATTTATTTAAAAACAAACTCAAACAATCCAATACAAGAAGCAGGTAACGTGTAGACACAAACAATACGACAATGAGGAACTGAAAACAGAGGGCATTTATACACAAGATAACAAACTAAATGTCAAGCCAATGTGATCGTTAAATGAGTGTCCATGGTAACAGATTAATGGCGGGAAACTAGAACAAAGGAAACGTGACTGAAGTCAAACCAACTAAAAGTCCAACTAAAAACCAACAGACTGTGACATTGTCCTCATGGATCTTATACAATGTAAAATAAATGATTACAGAATAAGGCAGAAAATATACAGTATCAAACGTTTGGAAACATTACAGTTGTTTAATGTCTTTGAAACAAGTCTCTTCTGCTTACCAAGGCTGCATTTATTTACTAAAAAAATGCAGTAAAAACAGTAATATTGTGAAAAAGTATTACAATTTAAAATAGCTGTTTTCTATGTGAATTTATTGTAAATTGTAATTTATTATTCCTGTGAATTTTCAGCATAATTACTCCAGTCTTCAGAGTCACATGATCCTTCAGAAATCATTCTAATATGCTTTTTTTGTGCTCGATACACATTTCTGAGTATTATCAATGTTGAAAACAGTTGTGCTGCTTCACATTTTTGTGGAAACCGTGATACCATTCAAACATTTGTGGGAAGATTTAAAAAAAGAGATAAATTAATACTTTTATTCATTCAAGTATGCATTAAATGGATCACAGGAAACCCTGAAGACATTTAGAATTTTACAAATTATTTCTATTTAATAAATGTTTTAATAAATTTTATAAATAAATGTAAAAAAAAAAATGCTGTTCATTGAACTTTCTATTCATCAAAGAATCCTGAAAAATAAAATGCATCATAATTTCCACAACAATTTTAAGCAGCAGATTGATAATAATAAGAAATGTTTCTTGAGCAGCAAATCAGAATAGAATGATTTCTGAAGGATCATGTGACACTGAAGACTGGAGTAATGATGTTAAAAATTCAGCTTTGCATCACATGAATAAATTACATTTTAAAAGTATTAAAACCAAAAAACAGTTCTTTTAAATTGTTATAATATTTCACAATATTGCTGTTTTTACTGTATTTTTTATAATAAATAAATGCAGCTATGGTGAGAATAAGATACTTCTTTTTTAAAAACATAAAAAAATCTTACCATCCCAAAACTTTTGAATGGCAGTGTACTGTCTATCATTAAATAACTTTTAAAAAATGTGTATTGCCCCTTAAGTAAGTTCCCCCGATTGCTGCTTTTAGTGTAGCTAACTTCGTTTTTTTCAAAGTACCTTGTGGTTTAACTTATTCCAATTAAGATTAGCTTGTAGCTTGACAAGTTACACTTTCAAAATAGCTTGCAAAATAGTGTGAATATAGTATTTTGTGAATTTAAACAAACTCGGTGTGTCTAATTTGAATAAACGCTCAAACAAAGTGTAGTGCTATAATATGAATTACGTTTCTCACAGCTAATGAGACTGTAGATAAAAATTAGAGGAATAGGAAGAATGAAAGGGTTAAATCATAAAGGGGTTGAATGGTGCTGTTAGAGCGTGTGAAAGTGTCATCTGCATAATCCCTGAGGAGTTCTGATGTATTACAGCTGCTATGTAATACACACGACGGGAGAATAAGACACTCAGATGTATGAAAACTGCTTGATCCTCTTCATTTGGCTGTTAAATCAGTATTACAGACATCTGTTCACATACATGATATAAGTGCAGTCAAGTCAGGTCACTCAGAGGGTTTTTGCAGCCATGGAATGATATTTTACCTCATCTGCACTCAATCCTTGTTACTTCATCGAGCTGAAAAGATTGTTCGGCTCCCTCTAGTCAGTCATGGACACTATTTGAAACCGAATGGATTCACTAAATGAACACAGCTCTCGACGCGCAGATGGCTGGAATGCAGTGATTATTGTAATCGCTTGGCGGCCAGTTTTCACTGTGTCCTCGCTTGCTCTACAGCAGATTAGAGTTTCTTGCTGTGCACTGGCGTGGAGACGTGGAACAATGGGGAGAGAGTTGGAGTCCAAGCAGATCTGCTCCCCTGCCTTATCCCGGATCAGCGGCCTGTGAGTGCTGACACGCTCAGATCGCTGTACTCATAATCTGCCACTCCACGCTGGAGGCACAGTAATCCTAAACGCAGCTCAACAAGCACACAGGGAAAGCCGGGGCCGCCACAGGCTTTCTCTAAAAGGTTCTTGTCATTGCCCTTGTAAGTTTGTGCAGTAATACTACATGATGTATTGTAACTTAGACAGTTTGATTCCTTTCATCAAAAGGTGCAGATTTGTTCAGTAATGTGCACTGAATGCCATCTATCAGTGTGGATGAACATGACAGTTTCTGACTTTTATGCACATTACCCTCATACTTGTGAGTTTTAGAGACCGGACTACGCAATAATTAATTCCCTTACTTGATTCTCCCATTATCTCCACTACTAAAGCATGATAATAAGTGTGTTTCATTGTTTAATTTTCACTCTTCGCATCACCAAACAACACTACACAACTAGCATATCTACAGACCCTTGCGAAAAAAGTCCACTTTGGCTTACTTATTAAAAGAGTACCTACTGTATTACAGAAATAATATACTTTCAAAGAATATACTTAGGTGTGAACAATGTTCTTTTTTCAGATACTTAATTGCATGTTAATTAAATGAAAATGGGTTACACTTTATTTTAAGATGTTCTTTTTACAATGTAATTATACATTTAAGTACTGAATAATATTAATCAGGGCTCGAAATTGACTTTTTTACTTGTTAGCACTGGTGCACCCAACTTCAAAAAGTTAGGAGCACCACAACTAAAAAGCCTTGTCATTCGCTTGTCCAAATAAAAAAGCTGCTTGTCTGGAAAAAATAGGATTTTTGTGTTGTAATTATAATTTACTGAAGCAATATTCTCATCAATGTTCACTCAGCTTTGACATTTAAATCTGCATATTTGTGGTATTTACCCCGAGGGCATTTTTTTTTTTTTTTTACCTTTATGAAGGTATTATTTTCCCCTAATCTTATTAAATGCTTCATCTTTCATTTTAAATTCTTAAATTTGATCAATAAATGCAATTAGAATAATTGATACTATATACATGTTACCAGTCAAATTAAATAATTTACACTGAAAAATTACAACTGCATTAAATAATGTTATGAGATTGTTTTCATTTTTTTTTTAAATATACAAATAAGAAATGTTGGAAAGAATGATTACTTTTATACATGAAACTAAACCGCCAGTAGGTGGTGGGAGGTGACCGTGTTAATGAGAGAGTAATTGAGTCATTCATTGAAACGATTCGTTCGAACGGATGATTCATTCAATAATGACGCAAGTTGCGTCCCAAATGACGCACTATAAACTATGCACTTATACACTATTTACTTGTGCACTCATCCATGTAGTGCATGAATTGTATAAGGTTATTTTGTCATTTAATAACGGAGTCCGATCCTCCCTCCCCCTCCACTATGTAATTAAAGCTGCGACAGTTGAGTACACGAAGTGTCCAACATTCCACACTTCGTTTTTTCCGTTAATTTAATGCATCATCCGGGTATTTAAAGTGCACTTTTTCTTTTTGGAATTTTCAGTGTGAACGCACTACTCACACTATTTATACTTAAAAACGTCATAGAATAGTGCATAAGTACGCGAATTGGGACGCACCTGCAGTTGTTTATGTATAGGTCATTGATTCTTTGACTCAACCGATTCGTTCAAACACGATTGTGTTGTCATGAAATGTCAGATGGTTCTGCCGTGATCTTTGTTTGGAACTATAACTGTATCATATGTTTTAAATATAAAAACTTAAGTGTTAATGTCCAGTCGTGTGTAACGGTTCTTTTCATCTTCTCTCTTCGCTAGCTCCCTGTCACGTGACAACAAAGCGCAGTGAAATGGAGTGATTGATGGCTAATATTAATCAACCTGAAATCTGCTTTAAACTTAAGGGAACACTCCACTTTTTTTGAAAATAGGCTAATTTTCCAACTCCCCTAGAGTTAAACAGTTGAGTTTTACCGTTTTCGAATCCATTCAGCCGATCTCCGGTTCTGGCGGTACCACTTTTAGCATAGCTTAGCATAGTTCATTGAATCTGATTAGACCGTTAGCATCGCGCTTAAAAATGACCAAAGAGTTTTGATATTTTTCCTATTTAAAACTTGACTCTTCTGTAGTTAAATCGTGTACTAAGACCGACGGAAAATAAAAAGTTGTGATTTTCTAGGCTGATATGACTAGGAACTATACTCTCATTCAGGCGTAATAATCAAGGAACTTTGCTGCCGTTCCATGGCTGCAGCAGTGCAATGATATTATGCAGCGCCCGTGAGCCCCTGCTTGCACAGGGAACGTGCCTTGCAATCATGGAGACGTTTGTGAGAGACGCTGCGTAATATCATTGCACTGCTGCAGCCATGGAACGGCAGCAAAGTTCCTTGATTATTACGCCTGAATGAGAGTATAGTTCCTAGCCATATCAGCCTAGAAAATCGCAACTTTTCATTTTCCGCCGGTCTTAGTACACGATTTAACTACAGAAGAGTCAAGTTTTAAATAGGAAAAATATCAAAACTCTTTGGTCATTTTTAAGCGCAATGCTAACGGTCTAATCAGATTCAATGAACTATGCTAAGCTATGCTAAAAGTGGTACCGCCAGAACCGGAGATCGGCTGAATGGATTAGAAAACGGTAAAACTCAACTGTTTAACTCTAGGGGAGTTGGAAAATGAGCCTATTTTCAAAAAAAGTGGAGTATTCCTTTAAGAACATATAGATAAAGTTTAATTGGTTGTGTGATAGAATGGTGGACCGGTCACTGTATCAGCAGCTGACAGCAGGCATACTGTGCTGTAATTAGCAAACGTTTTGTAGAGAAATGAAAACAGGTCGCACCTCAACAATTATTTGCACTTGCACAAATGCTCCCAAATATATTTTAAGGTCGCACACGTTAAATTTAGGTAACATATGTGACTAAAATGGTCGCAATTTTACGAAGCCCCTAAAGGGACGTGTTTTTTTTTTTGTTTTTTTTTCAAATCTTTTGCGTTCCCTCGCAAAACTTTGTGTTCCCCCGAGAAATGTTGCATTCCCTCGCAAAGATATCATCATTCCCTTGCTTTGAGCTCGGACAAACACTTCCTCTTTAATGTCCCGCTGGATGGCAGTAGTGTTTCATTCAGCTCCATACGTTTATAATGCACACAAATAATGCACAGCCCATAGAGTTTGAACTTGTTGGACTCAAATAAAGAAATGCAGTGAGTGCTTAAGTCAAGGAGTTCAATAAAGTTGGCATTATGTTCACAGATTCAAGCTTCCCGGATCACCTCTTGAGCTAAACGTTGTTAAAACACAAATGCAGCTATTTCCAATCATAGTAACCTAGACAACTAGCTACAACAACCCAATTTTCATCAAATGTGCTTTATAATATATAAATTGGTCTTTAAGCGCAGGCAGTGGAGAGACAAACCTGAAGGGACCGTCTGAAAAGTGCAAAACCCAAAACCCTTTTGCTCATTTTATATTATGAAAAACACTCAATAACTTCACTGTAACACACTATACTGTCACCAAATTCAGTTCATACATCACTGCTCTCCTGCTTTACCTTTTGGTTATAGGTACTACAACACTTTAAAATCAAACTAAGTGTTCCAGTACAACTAGCAGGAGAGCAGTGATGTATGAACTGAATTTGGTGACAGTACAGTGTGTTACAGTGAAGTTATTGAGTATTTTTCATAATATAAAATGAGCAAAAGGGTTTTGCACTTTTCAGACGGTCCCTTCAGACGTGTCTCTGCACTGCCTGCTCATAGGGACCAATTTATTATGAAGCACATTTGATGAAAATTGGGGTTGTTGTAGCTCGTTGTCTAGGTTATTATGATTGGAAATAGCTGCATTTGTGTATTAACAACGTTTAGCTCAAGGGGTGATCCCGGAAGCTTGAATCTGTGAATATATTGCCAACTTTACTGAACTCCATGAGTTAAGCACTGACCGCATTTCTTTATATTTGAGTCAAACAAGTTCAAACTCTATGAGCCATGCATTATTTGTGTGTATTATTAATGTATGGAACTAACTGAAACACTACTGCCAGCCAGCGGGACATTAAAGAGGATGTAAACACAGTGTTTCAGTTAGTTCCCTATGTTAATCCGAGCTCACAGCAAGGGAATGATAATATCTTTGCGAGGTAACGCAAATATCTTTGCGAGGGAATGCAAAAGTTTTGCAAGGGAGCGCAAATATCTTTGTGAGGGAAGGCAAAGTTTTTCTGGGGAACGCAAAAGTTTTGCGAGGGAACGCTTTTGTTTAGGATTAGTTGCATGTAATTAATTATGCATAATTTACTATAGCATTTACAGTAAATGCAATGTGTAACAATGACACTATATACTGTTACTTGAAAATAGTGTAAATTTTTATAAACTACAATTATCTGATCTTAAGAGTTCTTATGACCCACTTAAGTAGTATTTAAGTGCATCTTTATGTGTTATGTCATAATTTCTCACTTTGGAAAAACTCTACTATAAGGTTCATTAATTAAACATTAGTTAATGTATTAACTAACATGAACTTACCATGAGCAATACATTTGTTACTGTATTTACTAATCTTCGTTAACGTTAGTTAATGAAAATATAGTTGTTCATTGTTTGTTCATGTTAGTTCACAGAGCATTAACTAATGTTAACAAGATTTTAGTAATGTATTAGTAAATGTTGAATTAACATTAACAAAGATTAATAGATGCTGCATAAGTGCAGTTCATTATTAGTTCATGTTAACTAATGT
The DNA here is from genome assembly GCF_024489055.1 of Chanodichthys erythropterus. NCBI lineage: Eukaryota > Metazoa > Chordata > Actinopteri > Cypriniformes > Xenocyprididae > Chanodichthys > Chanodichthys erythropterus. Next base: position 25,463,553 of record NC_090234.1, read on the forward strand.
AGTCAGCTAATGTTAACTAATGAATGTTATTGTAAAGTGTTATCCTTACTTCTAGTGTCTTTTATTCTGTACTGCTGAATGCTTTATGGTAAACTAAAATATACTTCAATTTCATTTCTACTGAAATGAATCTATGTCATGTATTTAAATATATTTGTAATTACACATTTGTAATTATGATGAAATTTCAAATATAATCACTTTAAATGTAAACTCAAATAACGTACTACAGCTATACAGTTATAATCATGTACTGTTAGTCAACACTTCAAAATATGTGTACTTCTATAAAGCATGATAAATAATTATAAAAACAATCATTTAAAAAGTAAAACTTTTAATTTGACATTTAGTATGAAGTGTGAAGGTGTACTTTCTTAAAGTGCTCTTAAGTGGCCTTTTTTCCCATAATATTATATTTTCTGCAAGTTCACTTTTCATTCAGATGACTTCACAATAAAACAATTTACTTCTTAATGTGTTAAACTTTTTCAATTAACACCAAACAATTGAATGCTATGATGTGGAGACTAGAATAGCTATATTCCTAGTAAATGCCACATTACAGTTATTTTCCGTTTAATGTCAGTGTCGTGCCATCATCATCTGGCAAAAATACTCAAAACCCAAATTCCCGTAATTGGATGAAAGTTCATTATTCAAATCCATGCAAATTGTAAGGTCTGCTTAAATAAGAGCTTCTCATTTTCTGACAATTAACGTTTCATGACAGCTTTCAGGAAAGAGATCTTATTTTCTGCTATTGTTCGTATCACTAGGAATCTGCAAAGGTCAAGAGAGCTTGAACATAAGAATATGATACAGAGAAGAGATTCAGACACTGCGGTGACTTCACATATGTATGAAGGTCAAAAGTGGTTAGCGCTTAGTGGGAGGTTAATAGCTGAACATATGTCGTCTAAATTTAAAAGGAGGGGTTGTCTGGAGCGTGCAGCATTTCTCTGTTGTGCTTTTTGTGATTGAAGTAATTATTCATATATCTGACTCTGACTCTGACTATCATTTCATTATGTTTATAGCTATCAATTAATTTAAGTGCCCTTCCAAGGCTTTGTCTGTCGCACGTACCTCTGGACGGCAAACATAAAGTACACCAGAATGTTTTAAATGGAAGTGTGTTTGTGGAATGCAACACCGGTAGGGAGCTGACCGAGAAATCCCATGTGTAATTATTGATATTCAATTACCCTTTCATATCTCTTTCTTCCTGCCTCAAGGCCTTTGCTTGCAATGCAAAGTAATTCACATCATTTGGGGAGCTGTAATGAAAACCACAGTGAAAGAAGCTGAGCATCTTTAGCAGACACCCAGGAGAAGGTTTGAGATGTTTGTCGACATGCTAATTAAATTCATTTTGATTTTCAGTCATTGATTACAAACATGCGGTTGTCTTTACAGTTCAAAATGGCATTTGCGGTGTTTAATAGTAGGTTTTAAAGGGTTAGTTCACCCAAAAATGAAAATTCTGTCATTTATTACTCACCCTCATGTCGTTCCACAACCGTAAGACCTTCATTAATCTTCGGAACACAAATTAAGATATTTTAGTTCAAATCCGATGACTCCGTGAGGCCTTCATAGGGAGCAATGACATTTCCTCTCTCAAGATCCATAAAGGTACTAAAATCACATCTAAATCAGTTCATGTGGGTACAGTGGTTTAATATTAATATTATAAAGCGACGAGAATATTTTTGGTGCGCCAAAAAAAACCAAAACAAATAACGACTTATTTAGTGATGGCCGATTTCAAAATACTGCTTTAGAAAGCATCGGAGCATTATGAATCCGTGTATCGAATCTGCAGTTCGGAGCGCCAAAGTCACGTGATTTCAGCCGTTTGGCAGGTTTGAACCGCGATCCGATTCATGATTCGATACACTGATTCATAATGCTCCGATGCTTCCTGGAGCAGTGTTTTGAAATCGGTCATCACTAAATAAGTCGTTATTTTGTTTTTTTGCCGCACCAAAAATATTCTCGTCGGTTTATAATATTAATATTGAACAACTGTACTCACATGAACTGATTTAGATGTGTTTTTAGTACCTTTATGGATCTTGACAGAGGAAGTGACATTACTCCCTATGAAGGCCTCACTGAGCCATCGGATTTAAACTAAAATATCTTAATTTGTGTTCAGAAGATTAATGAAGGTCTTACGGGTGTGGAACGGCATGAGGGTGAGTAATAAATGACAGAATTTTCATTTTTGGGTGAACTAACCCTTTAAAGTATTTGTGTCCTGAAGCCATTGGAAGTCTGATTGAGGACACTTCATGTGGGACATTATAGGGGCAACTTTCATTGACCTTGTAAAAGCATGCTTGTTTTATGGGCAAATTTTTTACTAAATAATTTTTTAAAAATTTCTAGCTGATTTTTTTTTTTTTTTTTTTTTTTTGTGTGTGAGTGAATTTTGTAAGCTAGAAATGTTTTTTTTTTTTTTTGTAGTATAGTATAAATAGGTCTTCTCTGTGAACTTTACATGATAAAATAGCACATAACCCTTTCTATCAAACAGTAAAGTCAAGACCCCTACTGAGTTTTAACCCTAATTATGACACATTCACTAAAGTACAGAGGTATATTTTGCTGTTACCATAGAGATAACCTTCAGCAGTTGCTTTCTTGACCCAGAAACCTGTTTTCTCTCCATCTCATTTTTAAGCTTCTGACCACTACGCCATTTTTTGTTTAAATTACAGATTATGCAGCCTTTAAAAAATGTAAAACCATGTCATTGTCAAATCTTTATGTGTGTGTTTGTGTTATTTTATTCAAATAATTGCTAAATTTAATTTAATTTGATATCTGTACGTTGATTTCCATTTTTTTTCCAGGTTGTGCCTCAAATCTACAGGTCTGAAAACTTAAAAAGGTTCACTCAGTTATTCAGACTCTCTAGCATACAACTAGATGTGATATGAACAACATAAAGATGAATTTGCCATGAAGTTCCACACTATCAGGTTTTCTTTAACAGATGTATTAGTGAAGAGATCCATCTCACCTGTCTGATGGAAGATTATCTCAACAGTAAAGGATTCGCCTGAAGAAAATCTTACACATATGTGAGCAGAGGGGTTTATTTTCATATTAGCTAATATTTGTCTGTTTTTTATTTGTTGTGTTATCCAGACAGCTGTGATGGATCTCTGGCATCGCTTCTGCCTGCAACTTCCTTTCAGAGCTCTTCACATTTCTCAGACAGTCGGGCTGCATATTTTGCCAAGCTAAACAAAAGAGATGGTAAGTTTAAGTTCTTGTTTGTTTGTTAATTCATTCATATATGTGTCAGTTAAGGAAAGAACATAAATGACACCTAGGGAATTTAAGCCTTATTAGAGTTATGCGAGCCTTTTGTTTATGAACACACTGAACCTCTTCTGCATACAAAAGTTTTCAAAAGTCCTGTTCAAAATGTGACACTGAAGACTGGAGTAATGGCTGCTGAAAATTTTAGCTTTGCCATCACAGAAATAAGTGAAATTTTTTAAATATATTCAGTTATTTTACACTGTGAATGTAAATTCACAATATTGTTGTTTATACTGTGTTTATAATCATATAAATGCAGCCTTGGTGTGCTTTCAAAAATATTTTTAAAAAAAATTACAGACTCACCCCAAACTTTTTTTGTATTTATGTATATTGAGTGAGAATATTCTTTATATTTATACAATTATTATACAATATTTTATGCAATTAAAATATTTTATATTATAAGATCATCATCATCTGTATGAACATTGTATCTAGACCTTTGTTTAAAGTCCCCCTGTAGTCAATATTTGTATACCTTAGAACTCATCTTTGATCACCAAAATTACATATTTAAACTTTTTTTCCTGTGGAAAAAAAATGTCTCCATGCCTTAAAAAAGCTTGGGTGTAACTCTACACCCTTGCCTCATTTATTATATGAGGATCTATGAATATGCTAATTACCCCCACCTCCACTCATTCGCACAAGCTCAGACATCCACTCGGTCAACTTACTGAGGTAAACGCTTGAACGCTTGGTATCGCTCTTTACAACGTCGGACATAGCGGTAATTAATATGACTAGCCTTTTGCTTGACTACATTATCAAACAGCTAATAATGTGTTGCTAATGTTACATAAACCATGTTCACGTTCACCATCTCAAAGACAGACAGCTGCTTTATAAATGTAAATATCCTTATAAACGCTTTGAACAACCATCAGTGGAGAAAGGCATATAGTTCATCATAACATCGAAATACACCGCTACTGTATATTGCTAAATTTTTCAGATTTTTCATATCAACAGAAAATGATAATGATATGTTAATGATATGCTAAAGCCTGTAGGCACGTTGACATGATTGTCAACAGAAAATGATAATGATATGTTAATAATATATTAAAGCCCGCCAGTACATTGACGTGATTGGTTACAAGGTAGTTTGTGACGTCACAGACACCAGTGATTTCAACCCACGTTTTTGAAACTGTCTTTAGATCACTGCAATTTTAAAGGTGCCATCAAACGTTTTTTTACAAGATGAAATATAAGTCTAAGGTGTCCCCTGAATGTGTCTGTGAAGTTTCAGCTCAAAATACCCCATTTATTGTTTTTAATTAATTTTTTTGGGGCATCATTAACTATGCACCGATTTATGCTGCAGCCCTTTAATTCCTCACACTCCCTGTCCCCGGAACTCGCGCTTGCCTTAAACAGCATAAACAAAGTTCACACAGCTAATATAACCCTCAAAATGGATCTTTACAAAGTGTTCGTCATGCATACTGCATGCATGCATCGGATCATGTGAGTATAGTATTTATTTGGATGTTTACATTTGATTCTGAATGAGTTTGATGGTGCTCCATGGCTAAAGCTAACATTACACACTGTTGGGGAGATTTATAAAGAATGAAGTTGTGTTTATGCATTATATAGACTGCAAGTGTTTAAAAATAAAAAAATAGCAATGGCTTTTGTGTCCGTAAATACAGTAAGAAACGATGGTAACTTTAACCACATTTAACAGTACATTAGCAACATGCTAACAAAACATTTAGAAAGACATTTACAAATATCACTAAAAATATCATGTTATCATGGGTCATGTCAGTTATTATTGCTCCATCTGCCTTGTTCTTGCTTGCACCTAGTCTGATGATTCAGCTGTGCACAGATCCAGACGTCCTGCCCTTGTGTAATGCCTTGAACATGAGCTGGCATATGCAAATATTGGGGACGTACATATTAATGATCCTGACTGTTCCGTAACAGTCGGTGCTATGTTGAGATTCGCCTGTTCTTCTGAGGTCTTTTAAACAAATGAGATTTATATAAGAAGGAGGAAACAATGGAGTTTGAGACTCACTGTATGTCATTTCCATGTACTGAACTTGTGTTATTCAGCTATGCCAAGGTAAATTAAATTTTCCATTCGATGGCACCTTTAAAGAGACAATACTAAGCAATAGTGTTGACGAATTTGCACATGGTTGGTCTTAAAGCATATAACACATAGACAAATAAACAACATTAAAAACTTGATTTTCACCACAGGGGGACTTTAAATCATATGAATAAATTATAGATTGAAGAAATACCGTACAAGATGCAGTGATGCAAAGCAATAATTAAATATTTACTGCGTCCATGTGCTTTTAAATCATGCCTAAAATGACAAAACAAACAAACAAAACAAACAACAACAACAAAAAAACTACAACTTCAGAAAATGGCAAGTTGATGCGTTATTGAGCTGTTTGCTTTCACCCTATCTCTGCATGTCCTGAGCTATTTATAGATGTGACCAACCTCTGCGTGCATCTGTAACAAACTAAATGATTCCTGTCTCTAGGGGGTCTGTGTAAACGCTGCTTCTTTCAAGTCAGAGGTCCCCAGTTTAAAATTCTGCTCTGATCTGCTCCTGTGGTGTCCGCAGTGCTTGAGTAATGAACCTCTCTGCCCAAGTCACACCAATTTCTCCACACAGTTCTGAGCTGGAAGATTGTAGATGCAGAAATGCATTTTTATATGGAGCACATGTGCCGACAGCCTTCTGCGATCTGAAGTGAATGCTGTACATGTTAAGTGAGGTCAAGAGGTCGAGGCTCTTGGCTTGTTTTTGGAGTGGAAGCAGTCTACTGATTGACAGCAGCTCAGCCCATGAATACAAAACCAACTGAAAAGCCAAACTGAAATGCAGATTTCATAATTTCATATAGTTGCTTCAATGAAAACCTGTACCAGTTTCCTTTCCTGTGTGTCTTGCTTTTGAGCAAGGGCACTATTTGACACTCAAAGCTGAATAAGATTTTGATAGACCTTATGGGGTTCTCTAGGAGGAGGTGGTTGGAGCCCAGAGTCGATGGACAGGTCGCCCTGGCTGCAGGTTGACCTCCAGGACCGAATGGAGGTCACAGCAGTGGCCACACAAGGTCGTCACGGCAGCTCGGACTGGGTCAGTGCCTACATGCTCCTGTACAGTGACACCGGACGCATCTGGAAACAGTACATGTTGGAGGACAATGTTGGGGTAAGTGTGTGTATTTTGGTACCAATTTACCAGAAAACCCTGAAGGGCCTTATTTTGTGAAAATGACTGGCTGTCTGTGCATTATCCTGCTTGTGTAATAAATGAAGAAATACAAATGAGACATTGATTTTGGTCTAAATTATTATATTATGTGGGAAGAAATATTGAACTCGTACAGCTATGGGAAATCAGTTGTCTGGGGCAATGGAAAATTATACAGTTTAGTGGTCATTATACGAAATTATTACACAGCAATCTGGAATACTAAATTCAGATTGGTCAGTCACAACATTCTGCAGTTAAATATATTTTTGTGTAATGATCGTTAAACTGTATATTTCACCATTGTCTCTGACAACCAATTTCCTACAATGTGGTAGTTCAGTGCTTCTCATATTACTCCTCATTCTCTTTCTTTGCACATAATCAAATCATTTTAACTCAACTCAATATTTCATGTCAGTTTATTTATTTATTTGGCAATAGTGGCGTAATGTACATTCGCCCGATCATTAGTGGAAAATAAGACTCTTTTGCTTCGCATCTGGGTTCCGATCACCCTATTTAAATTCACTTTCAAAAGAGTGTATGAAGTCATCCTTTTTGACAATCTCTTTTTTAATACTTACTGATTTAATTGATTATGCATCACCTGTGCTGCTGCAGAGGAAAATGATGGTCTTGTTTTGAACATCTTCAGTGCAGCTTATTTCCATGGGCTGAATAGTTCTGAAACCCCATTAACTGAACTCTGAATTCGGTTACAAACATATGAATTGCTGCCAGCAATTTCTGAGATTCCTGAAATACAACGTACTAATGATGTTGAACTTGCCACAGCCTCTCAATCATCACAGGTGTTTGAAGATGGCTTGATCCACCAACACATCTGTTGTCTTTGTCCTCAGGCTTGGCCTCCACACTTATAATGCCTGTAAATGATGGAATATTCATTGTCTCATATTGCTGCTTTGTAATTATATTCAAACGATGAGACTGACGCTTTATTAAAGATATAATGACATTTTCAAAGTGTGTTTAATGAAAGGAGAAGATTACAGTCGAGTAAGATGTAATTAGCTTTTAATGTGGTGGAAATGTAGAATAAAGTGGTAAAGGTAACGTGCTCAGCAGTGTGAAGTGATGCAGTAATAAATTCTCTGCATTTTACAGGTTTGATTTGCTTGGTTTAGCTGTACTACAGACATAGTTTTTTCTTTCTGCATGGACATACATAATGTCAGGACTGTCTCTCAGCTTTATTAATACTCCACCTGTACTTTTATTTGATACACAATTGGTTCATTATAAAGCTCTGAATTTTTGACATGATATACAGTAAGAAATGGTGTCAGACACTGAGTCACACTGTAATGGATTGATTTAGTAATCTGTATATAGCCTAAATGTTTTTGCGGTACCAGTTGATTGATTTTATGTTAATTCTTCAAAAAAAGTGTCGTTTAGAAGCAGATTTAGAAGCTTGATCCTTTACACATAGATACATCAAAGCATCACAGAAAAGACATTATATATATATATATATATATATAAATATATAAATATAAAGGATATAAATATATATTCCTATAAGTGAGGTATTGGGAACATACAGACAGTTTCATCAATTGTAATCATGTCAAGTCAAGAAATCTTCATTTATATAGCGCTTTTCATAATACATAATGTTTTTTTTATTACTTTTTATTAAACAAGGATGCATTAAATTAATCAAAAGTGACAAAAATGTTACAAAAGATTTTTATTTCAAATAAATTCTGTTCTTTTAAACTTTCTGTTCATCAAAGAATCAAAAAATCAAAAAATAGTATCAGTTTCCACAAAAGAAATATTAAGCAGCACAACAGATTTTAACATTGACAGTAAGAAAAATGTTTCTTAAGCAGCAAATTAGCATATCTAAATGGGATCTTTAGGATCATGTGGCACTGAAGACTGGAGTTATGATGCTGAAAGTTTAGCTTTGCCATCACAGGAAAAAATTACATTTTAAAATATATTGAAATAGAAAACAGCTATTTTAAATTGCGATAATATTTCTCAATATTACGTTTGTTTTACTGTAAGACATGCAGTCTTGCTCAGCACAAAACATTCTCTCAGAAATGAAAACAAACAAACCATCTTACAGACCGCAAACTTTTGAAAAGTAGTATGTTTTTCTCCAGCTGCCTTGGATTATTTTTTCTACGACGACGACATAATATTCTCATTCTTTTGGCATTATTGTGAAAACTCATTATGCAAAGATGGTACATTAGGCTGATATTTTCCCAGCAGCAAAATTTAAAGACAGAGCGAACAAATATTTCCAGTCATCAGATCCTCAGCGCTCTTGTATTAGCATTCCTGAATGAATGGATAAAAGCATCTTTAAAATGCAATATAAGCCTCTTTGGATAAGATGTATAAATGTAATGTGAATGTAAAACTGTATGTATGAATCTTCTGCTTTTTCCTTTCTTTCTTTCTCTCCCAACTAACTTCACTTTTCTTATTTTAGCGAGCTGTGACAAGCCAACAGTAAAGAGTATTAGACAGCATCAAGGGTTTTATGTTCACACTGTTTATGTGAAAAGAAAGTGTCTGCTAAATTAAAAGAATGGCTTGTCAGTAAAAAGAACAAGAAGAAAACACTCCTAATTTGCTCTCAAGCTTGTTTTTTGGTTTAATGAGTGTTATATCTGTATCAGAAGTGGCGGGGAAAGCTGCCAAAGGTTTTGGGCTAAGAGGACACCGCAACCACAGAGCTTGTTTGCCTCCGCTGTATGTCAGAGAAGGTCTTCGTGTAGAAAGGTGTGAATGGGCTCCCCAAAGTGACAGATAATTGCTCTCTCCAGTCTGCACTGCTACTGCTGCTGAGTGTGTTGATGCGTAATAGTGTTTGCTGTGAGACAGAGGAGGATAGAGAGAAAGAAACAAGTACGTCGTCTTGTAAAAGCATGATTTTCCTGTATTTTTTATCAATAAACAGTCAATAATCTCACAAGAAAACTATTTTACGAGGTGCTGAATTACATGAAAAGAGCTCATGTCACATTAAGTCTTAATATTGCGGCCTTGGTGAACTAAAGATAGACTAGCACTAGCCTTCAAAAGCTGAAATAGCGGTTGACATGTATCTTTCTGGAGTTTCCCTGACACATTTCATTCTTTGTCTTCATCTTCTCTCATCTTGTATTGCCATCATCTCCTGGCGGGGAAACAGGATTCGCCTACGTTGACGGAAAATTGCTGACTGCATAAGCTTTGTGGGGGCCTTGCCGCGGTCATTTCTTTTGTCTTATAGCCTGTGGGGCTTCGAGCTACTGAGCTGTGTTCGTGCCGTCCTTTGTCATTTACTTTCCGCAGACATTCTGTGTGTCTCTAGAATGTGAGAAGGTTACCCGGAGACTTTCTAGTCTTCCAGGGAGGATTTGCTCTTTAGAATGACAGGAATCAAACTGGAAAACGTTAACAACATGACAGATGTTAAAACTAGCTGTTACAGTCATGACATCCAGGATACCTCTATATGATGGATAATTTTGCTTTCAAGCAGCACTGTAATGACAGAAAGACCTTTTATATTTTTGTTTCCCCCTCTTTTTCCCTTTGTCCTTTGTTCTTTTCCACTTTTTTCCTTCTGTCTTTTTTTAATAGATTTCAAGCTTGCATTCTCTCCATTAATGTATAAGCCAAGGCCTGCTTCACACCACACACAAAAGATTTTTATTTTGGCGACCATATTAACAGGTTACACTATTCTCACCGCAAGCATGAGTGGAGCAGTACCACTTAGCAGGAATGTAGCTAAAGATAGACTAGCACTAGCCTTCAAAAGCTGAAATAGCGGTTGACATGTATCTTTCTGGAGTTTCCCTGACACATTTCATTCTTTGTCTTCATCTTCTCTCATCTTGTATTGCCATCATCTCCTGGCGGGGAAACAGGATTCGCCTACGTTGACGGAAAATTGCTGACTGCATAGTGTGGTTAGAGCATGGCACTAGCAATGCCAAGGTCATGGGTTCGATCCCAGGGATTGCACATACTCAGATACAAATGTATAGTATAATGCAATGTAAGTCGCTTTGGATAAAAGCGTCTGCCAAATGCATAAATGTAAATGTAAATGTAAATGTAGCTGAAGGAGGTGTAAGCTGAGTGTTAGTGCCGTGCCTATTTTTGCTACACATAAAGTAGCTTTCTGAACTCTGTGAAATATGGTAAAAAAATAAAATATGGTTCTCCTCGTTGTGTAAATTAAATTTCATGACAATAAAGTTTGTAATAAAATTAATGTACGACTTCTAGTCATGATCTTTTAATTTATGTTTATTAATTAGCTATATGAAACAGGCCTAACAGTCAGGAGGGATCACAAAACCTTGTTCACACTGGTGAACCTTTAAGCATTCCCCCCACACCCCCTGAGTGGATGTAGCCTGCTCAAGGGGGCAGATTTTGTGAAATCCTGGCAGTTCTTTCAAGCAGATCATTGGATCAATACTATAAAGGCTTTGCCTTACGTCAGCAAAACTGTTGTTGTGCTTGAATAACTGGAAGGTTCAAAACTTGTGAATAAGGAGGCAGACTATAAAGTCTTTGAACTTTGAAATGTTCTATGCTTTTTCCATTGATACAAATACAATACAATTCTATTGTATGATCCATTGCACTAAGCCATCAAAAGCTACTAAAAGCACAGCCCATTCTCTCTTTCAATCACTTATATGCAAGGAAATATTTGTAATGTTCAATGCATATGCAACAATAAAATAATGTCTTCATTTGAGGCAAAATATTAAAGGATTAGTTCACTTCAGAATTAAAATTTCCTGATAATTTACTCACCCCCATGTCATCCAAGATGTTTATGTCTTTCTTTCTTCAGTCAAAAAGAAAAGGTTTTTGAGGAAAATGTTCCAGGATTTTTCTCCATTTAGTGGAGAAAGGTCCAAATAGCAGGTTGAAGGTCCAAATTGCAATTTCAATGCAGCTTCAAAGGGCTCTACACGATTCCAGCCAAAGAATAAGGGTCTTGTCTAGTGAAACGATTGGTCATTTTCTGAAAAATAAAAATGTATATACTTTTTAACCACAGATGCTCATTAGAAAGGTCACATGACACAAATGAAAGTACCAATCCAATGTCTACAAAGTGTTGTGGCAAAAAAATCAACTCCGACTATACTGCATAAGAGACAAACACGTCCAATTGTCTTTAAAGCTTTTATTTCTTGCAAGAAAGGTCAGACAGGTCATACAGAAACACAAGTAGCTGCAGAGTGTAAGACGAACGAAAGCTTCCCCTCACTTTTATATCTCTAACCTCCAAGGCCGAAGCCTCTGTCCTTTTACCATATTTGGAACATCTCTTAGTGGCTGTAACTTTCCACACTTTGTTAGCACAGACATGTTTTTTAACATACATCTTGCATTTCCCCATACCATATCTTGCTCTTTCTATTTCTAACATCTATGTTAACACTATGTTAAACATTACCACTTAAGCCAACATCATACCATGTTCCATAAGCAAAACAAAAGTGAATGTGCAAAGATTAAGTCAAACGTCCTTTACAAAAAAAAGATAAAACAATGATGCCAGACGACTTTGAAGTTGGAGGAGAAAATTAGATGAAGTTTTTTGCCCTACCGCGGTACTTCCGCCTATGTCACGCGTGACCTTTCTGGCGGATCACAGAGCAGTGCAAGACGAGGATTTGTGGTAAAAATGTATACAAGTTTTTATTTTTTTAAGAAAATGGCAGATGGTTTCGCCAAACAAGACCTTTATTCCTTGGCTGGAATCATGTAGAGCCCTTTGAAGCTGCACTGAAACCGCAATTTGGACCTTCAACCCATTGAACCCCAGTGAAGTCCACTATATGGAGAAAAATCCTGGAATGTTTTCCTAAAAAACCTTTTCTTTTTGACCGAAAAAAGAAAGACACAAGCATCTTGGTTGACATGGGGGTGAGTAAATTCTGAAGTGAACAAATCCTTTAATGTATACTTATACTGTGATAGTGATTTATTTGTTTAATTAATAATATTATATAATAAGTTTTAACTGATTGACAGTCCTAAAAAAA